>NC_029777.3:41281860-41295803 GCF_000817695.3 Arachis duranensis | reverse complement strand
GAACCGACAGATGAATTCCGCTATGCTGTGACAGAGCATATGCAATCGTTTTCATTGAGAGGATGGGAGGTAGCCATTGACAACGGTGAAACCCTATACAAGCTTGCCATGGAAAGGAATGAGAAGGATTGGATGAAGACAGTAGGAAAGCAGAGAGACGGAAGGGAAGGCATCTTCATGCGCTTATCTGAAGTTCCTACCAATGAATTACATAAGTATCTCTATCTTTACCTTTGTGTTATTTTCGTTCATCACCATTACAATTTGAGTTTGCCTGACTAAGATTTACAAGATAACCATAGCTTGCTTCAATACTAACAATCTTCGTTGGATCGACCCTTACTCGCGTAAGGTTTATTACTTGGACGACCCAGTGCACTTGCTGGTTAGTTGTGCGAAGTTGTGTAATGCCATGGTATTGAGCTACCAAGTTTTTGGGGTTCATGACCGGGGATTATGAGAGTTGTGAAAAAGTATTGTTCACAATTTCGTGCACCAGGTGCGCAACCTCCAAGGCATGTCATAGTTGGAGACTTGAAAGAGGCCTGTCAAGAGATGGATTCCATCATGGATGAATTTCTATCTACAATCGAATCCTCTCCCATTGGACATGGAGTTGTAATTATAGAAGAGTGTGCACAACCTCCCATACCTTTGGTGAGCAATAAGAAAGAGAGTGAATCGAAAGAGAGCTACCAAGAGGAAAAAGTTGGCATGGTGTATATCGAAATTGAAGAATATGAAGAGGTTGATCAAGAAATGGATTTATTCATCAATGAATTCCTATCCAAAATTGAATCACCTTCCATTAGGCAAGAAATCAAAGTTTTTGAAGATAACACCAAGCCATGTGATAAAAGGGGAATGGTTTAAATTGAAGAAATTTGTCAAGAGGTGGAAATACACAAAGAAGAGCACAAGGAAGTAGACCTTGCATTGTCTAAGTGTGGGGAGGTCTCTCTTTCTGAGTCACCATCCAACACAACATTCAAGTGGTAAAATTCTTATCCCTAAGCTTTATTTTCTCGCTTGAATATGGTTTGATTGAAACGGATGGACAACTTAGAGCTCTATGTGGAATTAAAAGCAAGAATGAGTTGTGTAGTGGTTGCAAGTTAGGAATTAGGCTCATTAAGGTCAAAGCTTCAAGGTATAGGAACGATGATTGGAAGAATTCCACTTTACAAGGGTCTCGATGGAAGGCTTGGTATGTTAAAGAGAATTCTATATGTCAACCACCCGGAAAGAAAGAGTATGAAGACCAAATCGAAGATGGGTGTGAAAACAAGATATGGGATCCCAGTTCGCTATGTGAAGACCAATGATGGGGACTCATATCTTGGGTAGAACTTTGCCCAAGCTTGATGAAGATGGTTGGAAATTTTGTCAACCAATTGAAAAGCAAAGATCCTTGGAGATTCAAGAATGAGTACAAACATAAGCCACCATGACAATAAGCTCCTCAAAATGTCCAACTTAAGGACTTAAACTAAAAGTGCTAGGTGGGAGACACCCCACCATGGTAAACTCTTTCCATCCTCTTTTAGTTTTGTTTAATAAGTGATTTGAGTTGCCATTGTAGGTAGATTTTCATTTCATATTGATTTGTTTGTAAAGATTGGTTGTTAGTATGCTGTATTCATTAGTAGTCGATGAATAAATCCTAAAATCAAATTGCATTTTTGTGAATTGTATGATATTTGATTGAATAAAGAAGAGTTTTAGACATTATAGGGAGCTCTTGGGCATTTTTTTCTGCTTTTTGGGCAAAAAAAAAGGGCATCGGCGCGCTAGCACGCTGTGCGTGCGCGCGGATTGCACTTCCGCAACTTCTAGTACAAAAACCAGAGAGTTATGCGCGCTTTGTGCTAGCATTGTGCTGGGAGCACAATCTCATCCGCGCGTAAGCACGCTGTGTGCGCGTGCGGATTGTCTCTGCTGTATCCATGCGTGAGCGCGCTGTGCGCGCACGCGCGGATTTGCACCCTGCTTTTCTCCTTCATCGTTTCTCCTTCTTTCCTCTTTTTTTCTTTCTCTTTCTATTTTTTTCTTTTCCCTATTATTTTTCTCTTTTCCAAAAAATTTTTTTAATAATAATAAAAAAATAATAATATAATAATAATAACTAAATAAATAAAATACTAAAAAAACATAAAAAAACAAAAACAAAATTTTTTTTCTTTCTTTTCTTCCATTTTTTTATTGTATTTGCTTATTTTCATTCATTACATTTTAATTTTGTTTTTTTTTTCTACCTTGTTCTTATTTTATTTTCTAAATTTCTCATTTTAATAATGGTGTTGAACTTTCCTACTCAATTGTTGAGACCTTCTTGCATTATTTTGGTGTTTCTTGACTTGTTTGATATTGTTGGGTGATGAAACTTTTAAATCAATGCTTCATCTTGTATGACTCTTGTGTCTAGTGCATTGATATGACCTCATATTGTCTTTCATGACCCGCTTTTTCTCATTTGAACTTGATGCTCAGTATACTATTCATGCTTTAACTTTACTCTTGCATCGAGCTTAATGATATGCCATAGCTTACATTGTTTTCTCACTCACTTGCTTAGCTAACATGTAGTAGAGAATCATACTCTTATTAGGCATTAGCCCCGCCTATGTTCTATTTACTTTGATATCTTTGTTGTAGGCTTAATTTTCTTTCTTTTTCTCTCCTTTTAGGCTGGCCACCAGGAAAGGAGGAAACAGAAAAGCTTTTAAATGGGGCAACAAACAAGTCATCCGCACAACCTTTTGAAGGAGCTCATCAATTGTAGCAACCCATCCACCTTGCTCTTCTTTGCATGCACTGAGGACGGTGCAAATTTCTAAGTGTGGGGAGGTCGTCCGACCGATCTCCATGGGTAACAATTTCTTTCTTTCAACACCAATTTCTTTGTTAGTTAGTTGTTGCATTGCATGATAGGTTGCATGTTAGTCATAATTTGTACATATTCTATCATTTCTTTTAGGACTACTTGGTTAGGGTGATGATTTCTTTTCCAAGAAACTATTTTTAGGGTAACCTACCAATTTGAAAACTTTTTTTTGTGGAAATTGCTTGAATGAATTTATTTTGGAACATGGTTTTTGAGCTAAGAACACAAGCTAGTGAGATTTGAGCCTAATTGTGTGGTTACATCTTATAACCACTGATGCCAGGGCATCTAGGCCAGTTTCACTGACCTTTTCTTTACTGTTTTAGGGTATTTTCATGCATGTTCCTAGTAAACAAGGCAAGTTTTGGGTGAAAATACACTTACACCTTCATTCAAGCAACTATTGTGAATTTTGCATGATTTCATGAGATTTTTGCCAGAATTACATGATATTTTAATGATGCATAATCTCATGATTTTGGCTAGAGCTTTGATGCACTTTAATTGCTTGATTTCAAGACAAATGAAGCATGGAAGAATCACGTTAGCACTCACGTTAACTTAGTTAACGTGACTACTAATGTGAGATGGCAATTGGCTTGCAACGTTAATGAGAAAAGTGATCACCAATAACGCCTGTGAACCCATTCATAGCCTACGTTAAGAGCCACGTTAACTAAGTTAACGTGGTACTTAACGTAGAAGAAAAAGGGGACTCCACATTAATGAGAAACGTGAACTCCAATAATGTTTCTCCTCAACGTTAGTGGTAAAAGTGAACACCACTAACGTTGGGAAACTAGGCAATGCCCCACGTTAAGAGTCACGTTGACTAAGTTAACGTGAACTCTAACGTGGATGAGGGTTAACAAGGCCAACGTTAGTGACACTCACTTTTGTTACTAACGTTGGAAGAAGGCTTCATTACTACGTTAAGAGCCACGTTAACTTAGTTAATGTGGGTTCTAACGTAGGAGCTTAAGGCAATTAGAGCGTTAGTGACAAAGGTGAGTGTCACTAACGCTCTCGAAGGTGATAGGTGCCCACGTTAAGAGCTACGTTAGCTAAGCTAACGTGAGACCTAACGTAAGGGACAAAAGGCAAGCAACGTTAATGGGAAAAGTGATTCCCATTAAAGTTTGTGAAAAGGGGCACAGGCCAACGTTAATGGGAAAAGTGAGTCCCATTAACGTTGGCCAAGAATTGAGAAGGAACGTTAGAAGTCACGTTAAGACTTCTAACGTTGAGAATAACGTGGGCATATAAGGGTGGAACGTTAGTGGAAAAGGTGAATGCCACTAACGTTCTTGCACCCAGAAATGTATTCCACGATTAATCTCACTAAGTGCCTGATCCTAAATTCATATTTCTCTGCAAGATGGGCCCACTACAGAAGAGAATTGCTTCAACTCAAGGTCCAAAGCCCACATCCAAGACTTGAAGAACTCACTAGAAGATCATGAAGAGTAGTATATATAGGAGTAGTTTTGAACTATCTAAGGACTTTTGACCTTTTACTTTTGGCATCTTTGAGAACTACTCTCTGCATATTTACTTTTCTGTACTTCTAGCATGGATTCTTCTTTTTTGCCATTTTTGATTCTTAGAGCTATGAACAACTAAACCCCTTTCATTGGGTTAGGGAGCTCTGCTGTAATTTGATGGATCAATATTAGTTTTCATTCTTCTTCTTCTATCTTTCCTCTTGATTTTACTAGAAAGCTTTCAATCTTAATTCAATTGGTGAGTTATCTTGGAAAAGAAACTCTCCATAATTGGATCTCTTCGGAACGTTGGAAGAGGAATGAAGAGATCATGCTAGAATTGCTTTCTCATGCTGGACCAATTTGGGTTGAGATGGATATGTGACTATAATCCCCTCAATACTTGAATTGGGAAATGTATGTGGTATAATCAGTGGCCATACTTCATCTCTTCTCATGAGCAATTGACCAAGGAATTGGCTATTGATCAAGATTTGAGAGATTGGATTACCAAGGAATTGGGATTCAATCACTTAAGATTGCCAAGGAGATCAATGAATGCATTGATTGAGGAAGAGATGAGAATGAACTTGATCCGGAGAATTGCAACATCTCCTAAACCCAATGATCTTCCCATTTCTGATCTTACCCATTATCTTTAATTTCTGTTATTTACTTTTATGAGCATTATCCCAATTCCCCATTTAAGATTCTGCACTTTAATTTCTGCTATTTACTTTCTAGTTATTTAATTTTCTGCATCTCAATCTAAATTCTGTTTAGCTCAACTAGCATATTCTTCTAACTAAAGTTGCTTGACCAATCAATCCTTGTGGGATTCGACCTCACTCTATAGTGAGTTTTACTTTACGACAATTCGGTATACTTGCCGAAGGAAAATTTGTTGAGAGACAAGTTTTCATGCATCAAGTTTATGGCGCCGTTACCGGGGATTGATTTTGAATCAACAATGATTAAGCTAGAAGATCACTAGATTGAGCATTTTTTTTCTTTTTGTTATTCTTTTCTATATTCAGTAATCTACCTTAGTTTGTTTTTAATTTCTTCCTCATCCCCTACTCCCTCTCTAATTTCTGTTCTCCTTTCTTAGTTTATCATAATTCAGCTCACTAACCCACTAACTGTTTGATAAATTGCATCACTCACAAACTAACAATCAGTCTAACAAAAATTGTCTTCAGTATATCCCCTGTTGTGCATTCTGTTGTTGTATGACAGGGAGAAGAGAAGGAATCTCAACATCCTTTGATTCAAAGCCGGAGAGAACCCTTTGGAGACGAAAAAGGGAAGCAAGAGGAAAAAGAATTGTTGGTGCTGAGGAAGAGGAAAAGTATTTTGAACCCAACATGGAAGAGAACTTGGAGAACAATCATGAAGAAGAACCTCATAATCATGCCAGAGAAGGCCATGCAAACCGGTTTGGGCATGAAAGGAGGGTCTTAGGATGCTATATCAATCCTAATCCCGGAAACTGTGGAAGCAACATTCAGAAACCCACCATTCATGCCAACAATTTCGAGCTAAAACCTCATCTCATCACTTTGGTGCAAAATAATTGCTCATTTGGAGGAGGTGCTCAAGAAGACCCTAACCAACACTTGACCACCTTCTTGAGGATTTGTGACACAGTGAAGACAAATGGAGTCCACCCGGATGTCTATAGGTTGCTCTTGTTCCCCTTTTCACTCAGGGACAAGGCAACAAAGTGGCTTGAATCCTTCCTAAAAGAAATCCTGACAGATTGGGAGGAGGTAGTGAACAAGTTTTTAGCAAGATTTTATCCTCCTCAAAAGATTAATAGGCTAAGAACTGAGGTGCAGACTTTCAGGCAATTAGAGGGTGAGACACTTTATGAAGCATGGGAGAGATTCAAAGACTTGACAAGGAAATGCCCACCAGAGATGTTTAATGAGTGGGTTCAACTTCACATCTTCTATGAAGGTCTTTCCTATGAGTCAAAGAAGGCCGTAGATCATTCATCAGGAGGTTCTTTATACAAGAAGAAAACTGTTGAAGAAGCCATAGATGTCATTGAAACAATTGCTGAGAATGACTACTTCTATGCCTCTGAAAGAAGTAACATTAGAGGAGTAATAGATGTCATTGAACCACATGGATGCACTGTTAGCCCAAAACAAGATGATCACCAAGCAGCTAGCAGATCTTACCAAAAAGGTGGAAGAGAACCAAGTTGCAGCAGCCATCACTTCATCACCAACTCATGAAGGAGTAAACATAGGAGAAGAAGGTAACTGGGAACAAGCCAACTATGTGGGAAATTCACCTAGACAAGTCCATGATCCATACTCTAAAACATACAACTCTGGATGGAGAAATCATCCCAACTTTGGATGGGGAAACTAACAAGACCAAGGACAAGATCTGAGACGTTCCAACTTTAACTCCAACAACAATGCCACCCATCAAAACACCTCACAGAGATATTACCAACATCCATCTAACCAACCTTCTCAACCACCTAATCTCAACCCACCATCATCCACAGATGATAGGCTTTTAAAGATTGAGGCTCTACTTGAAAACATGTGCAGAGAAGTCCAAGACAACAAGGTGTTTAAGGAAGAAGTGAGAGCTAACATCAAGAATCAAGGAGAAAACATCAAGAGATTGGAGTTACAAGTAGGCTATCTATCTCAACAAATTCCCAAACCCACTGATGGATTCTCCAGTGATACAGAGAAGAATCCAAGAGGAGAACCAAAGAAAGTGAGATGGGAAGAATGCAAAATGATAACCACAAGTGATGAGGGAAGTATGAATGGAGTGGAACACCTCCAAAATCACCAACAGGAAAACCAAGAGGAAGGAAGCTGTGAAACTCCACTCACATCCAAGGAAGAGCTAAAGGAAAAGGAGGCATTAAACCCATATGCACCCTTTCCCCACAGGCTTAAAGGTGGTGTAGCAGGGAGAATGTACTCAAGGTTTCTTGATATGTTTGCATCTTTAGATGTAAATATACCCTTCATTAAAGCCCTCCAACAAATGCCCTTCTACATCAAATATATAAAAGAGCTACTAGCCAGAAAAAGTCCATTGAAGGGTGGACAAACAATCAAGATGAACAGAGATTGTAGTGCTCTAATTCAACTAGGACCACCCACAAAGAAGGAGGATCCAGGAAGCTTCCACATTCCTTGTGCCATAGGAGAAACAAGGATTGACAAAGGACTTTGTTACTTGGGAGCAAGCATCAACTTAATCCCTCTATCTCTCATGAAGAAACTCCAAATCAATGAACTAACTCCTACTGATGTAATTATCAGATTGGCAGACAAAACCCAAAAACAAGCAGTAGGAGTAGTTGAAAATGTGATGGTAAAGGTTGGGAGTTACTATCTTCCCACAGATTTTGTTGTTTTGGAAATAGATGAGAATCCTGTCTACCCCATCATTCTGGGAAGACCCTTTCTAGCCACAGCTAGAGCACTCATAGATGTAGAATGAGGAGAGTTAGTGCTGAGAATACATGATGAGCAGCTCACTTTCAATGTTTACAACCTCTCACAAGGAGCAGATCACAAAGACAATAAGATGATAGAAGAGCCAAACGAGGAAGCACAAACAACACAATTGGAAACCCCATTGGTTGAGAAGCCACATAGTCAGGAAGAACCATGTTCAAAGGTGATCCAAGAGGAACCAGACCCACCAGAGTCATGCAGGACCAATAACAAGATTCCCCTGGAGAAAGAATCCAAAGAAAACAAGAAAACATCAGTGGAAACAAGGAAAAGAATTCCAAAGGGATGGAGAAATAAAAAAATTCCTACAGACAATTTCTCACCAGGTGATGAAGTTATTTCTACATACTTTCCATCTATACCACTTCACCTTCCCACTATTTTATCTCAGCTACCTCCTGTGTATACTCTCAATAAAATCTTATCCTTAGAGCATATGGAGCTCATCAACAAAGCTAATGGATATAGACTCACTGCAAGAGGAGAGGACTTCAAGCACTATCAACCTCTTTGACAAGAACCAAACGTCAAGCTAGTGACGATAAAGAAGCGCTTCATGGGAGGCAACCCATGTCCTATAACCCTTTCTCTTTAAATTTCAAATAATAATAGTAATAAGACAATTTCCATGGAATCCAACTTTGACAATTAATATAAAGTCCCTCCACATGCAACGTATAGTGCATGATAAATTTGGTGTTCAAAGCACACCAATTGTGGTTTGAACACACCTTATGAGGAGAATCCATTCCCTAAAACTTGTTGCACCATGTGATTACAAACAAGTTTGGTGTACCAACGTGCATGCATGGGGAGTCTAATGTTTAATTGAATTGTTTCATGGAAAGCATTTAGTTAATAGAAACAAAAGAAAAAGAAAAAGAAAGAGAACCATTTTAATAGTTCACACTTTTTCCCACCGAAAAGTTCAAATAACCCATTGCATTTACTGTTTGTATATAGGGAATCAAAAAGGACATTGATGGTAATTGATAGGACAATTAATACCAGGAGATTCGGCCACTACACCAAGGGAATTCTACACTTGTCTTCATAGGGAATGTCCATGGAGGTGCTACCATGCAACATGGGGAATGAATGACTTTGGAGACCGAACCAAAACCCTTATAAAAGAGGTGATCCATGTGATAATCCAATCTCAAAACCCCAACCGTTCACTATCAAAATAACACCATCAATCCACACCATTCAACAATTGCCATCCCTATATATAAACCCCTTCACACAACCCTTCCATACACACCCTGCATCCTTATTCTTTTCTTTTCACTTCTTTCTCTCGGCCATATACACTTCACGTGCACCTTATACACTCACCTCTTCTTTTCTCTCTTCAAAAATCATTCCTTCAAGACTCATTCTACCTCAACCCAACCAAACTCCAATTTCAACCCCCTTAACCTCTACTATTCAAGCCTCACTCATGGCAACATCAAGCTTCAAGAGGCGAAGAGGAAAAGAACCAACGGAGCAGCCCTCCTTCGACACTGGGAGATTCAAAATAGCCTTCCATGAGCTCGAATTCGAGCGAACAAAGGAAAAGAAGATTTTACCCAAGTCAACCTTTCAGTTCGATGAAGATGAGTGTCCACAAATTCGAGAGAAGATTGAAAAGAGGGGTTGGGAAAAGCTCACTAACCCGGAAGAAAGGGCAAATGCAAACCTCATTAGAGAATTTTATGCAAATGTGGTTAGAGAAGATAAAACCACAGCCCCCACCTTCAAGAGTTATGTAAGAGGAATAGAGGTGGACTTTAGCCCCAATGCAATCACTAGAGTTCTCCATTTGAGATCCCCACGTTTTGTTGAGCTTGGTTACCAAGAAAGAATAGAGAAAGGTGCAGACAATGATGAATTGGAGGAGATTGTGGGTGATATATGCATTGTGGGATCTGACTGGGAAAGGTATGCAGATAAGAGACCCCGGTTCATCAGGAGAGGAGACCTCATCCCGGAAGCCAAAGCCTGGTTTGAGCTTGTGCGACGATCTATCCTTCCAGCAGCAAATAATTCTGAGGTCAATATTACTCGAGCTAACATGGTACACTGCTTGATAAGGGTTGGAAGCATCAACGCGCACGAAATTATAGCTGAAGGAATCCAAGAATCAGCTGAGAAAAAGGATTCAGGTGCCAGACTTTGGTACCCCAGCACCATCCTTAGATTATGCAACAAAGCCAAGGTAGTCTTTGAGGACAGCAATCCAACTTGGCTAGGTCTTGGGAGATCACTTACACTCCAACGCATCACCCATGTAACTCCAGCTCAACAGCAAAAAATACCCCATCTAAGGAAGAGGACATCAGAAGAGGCACAAGAGAAAGAACCTCTCCAAGAAGAACCCCAACCCACGGAATATCATCAAGAAGGATATCATGACCCAATCGACATCAACTTGGGTCACATCAGAGGAGCCATTGATGATTTTTCATGGCTATACATGGAAGGACAAGAACAAAAACTGCAACTTCAATCTCAGAGAATGGATCGGGAAGAGGAAATGCTAACAAATTGGATGAATCAACAGAGGGAATGGCAGAAACAGTTAATGGAGCAGCAACAAGAGCACTATTCCCAGCTCACTCAAGCCTTCAATAGAGTATCTGAAAGGCAAGAAAGTCAAGACAAATGCCTCCAGGAACTCAACCAACGCCAGATGAATCAAATGAAAGCATTCAACGAATTCAGCGTGCTAAATGAAGGAAGGCAACTGCACCGAGAAGAATTCAGCATCAACACTCAGGCAAAGCTAAACTATGTGGTTGAGCATATGCATCACCTACACCCGGACATCCCAAATTATGAAGCAGTTCGCAAGAACTTAACTGAACAAGAAGAAGGGAAGGTGAAATAGCAAAAGGAAGCATTAAAGAAGAAGATGGAGGATGCCAGATTCTGGAAAAAGTTGATGGGAAGCGTAAGGGAAATGGAGACTCAAGTAATCAAGGAGAATCCCAAGGGAGCAGAAGAGAATGAGCAGACCAACAAGTGAAAGGTGGTGAATTTTCTTCTTAGTTTACTTCCCTTTCAAAGCTTTAAATAAGGAAAATCATGTATGAAATAGAACACGCTTCCATGGTAGCTTAGGATTTTTAATTATGTCTTTAATTCTCATTGTTTAAGTCTATGTTATTGAGCCTAAATGTCTTGAATGCTCACTGTCATCTTGCTTACTTGTATGCTTGTCTCTTTAAGTTAATAAAAAAGAAAATGTTATGGAAAGAACAAGAATGGAGTCATTTTGTGAAGTGCATTCTAAGTGTTTGTGGTAGGATGATTAGTAAGCTAAGTTGGTTCACCAAGAAAAGAAAGAAAGCAACTATCCATCCTAAGTCATAAGTTTGAGACACATTCCTTGAGGCTAGCTAAATAATAAGATCCCAAGAAGAGAAAAAAAAAGAGTAATACAAGTGAAAATAAGAAAGGGAACACAAAAAGGAACAATGCTAGGCACCAAGGGTTGTGAAACTGAGGCATGTGTCTGTGGTGTTTATGTACAAGGGATATACTTGGATGAATAAGCTCTTAGGGGTGCCTTATCACTTGGTAACTTGGATTAACTAATCCGGGATTATCAGCTGAAAATCCACTATCAAGAGTAACCCTTGTTACAGAGCACTTAGTAACCCAAAGAGGTGTTGGACACCAAGGTCTCAAGAAAGAAAGAATAACAAACCATGTGCCTGTGGTGTGTATGTACGAGAGAAAGAGACTTAAGGGAGTAAGTCCTTAGGGGTGTCTTAACACCTAGCACCTTAAAACCAACTGGTTTCGGAGTGTTGGCTGAAAGCTTATCATAAAAAGTCGCCCTCTTACAGAGCACTTAGCCAAAAGAAAAATGTAATAAGCTTAAAGAGAAGGATCAATAAGAAAGAAGCCTCAAGGGATGCAATCAAGAGAATGACTAGGGATTTGATAAAGGCTTGAAACCTAAAAGGAAAGAACCTAAGTTGCTATGCATGAAACTCCATGAACCATGAATGCTATTCCTACCTTATCTTCTTGATCTTTTATTTCATTTTGCTTACGCTTCAGTACTTGCTTAGGGACAAGCAAGCTCTAAGTTTGGTGTTGTGATGCCAGGGCATCTAGGCCAGTTTCACTGACCTTTTCTTTACTGTTTTAGGGTAGTTTTATGCATTTTCCTAGTAAACAAGGCAAGTTTTGGGTGAAAATAAACTTACATCTTCATTCAAGCAACTATTGTGAATTTTGCATGATTTCATGAGATTTTTGCCAGAATTACATGATATTTTAATGATGCATAATCTCATGATTTTGGCTAGAGCTTTGATGCACTTTAATTGCTTGATTTCAGGACAAATGAAGCATGGAAGAATCACGTTAGCACTCACGTTAACTTTGTTAACGTGACTACTAATGTGAGATGGCAATTGGCTTGCAACGTTAATGAGAAAAGCGATCACCAATAACGCCTGTGAAGCCATTCATAGCCTACGTTAAGAGCCACGTTAACTAAGTTAACGTGGTACTTAACGTAGAAGAAAAAGGGGACTCCACGTTAATGAGAAACGTGAACTCCAATAACGTTTCTCCTCAACGTTAGTGGTAAAAGTGAACACCACTAACGTTGGGAAACTAGGCAATGCCCCACGTTAAGAGTCACGTTGACTAAGTTAACGTGAACTCTAACGTGGATGAGGGTCAACAAGGCCAACGTTAGTGACACTCACTTTTGTCACTAATGTTGGATCAATTGCATTGCCTACGTTAACTCTCACGTTAAGATTGTTAACGTGAAAGTTAACGTGGAGTGAGGTTCAAAGAGCCAACGTTAGTGACACTCACTTTTGTTACTAATGTTAGAAGAAGGCTTCATTACTACGTTAAGAGCCACGTTAACTTAGTTAACGTGGGTTCTAACGTAAGAGCTTAAGGCAATTAGAGCGTTAGTGACAAAGGTGAGTGTCACTAACGCTCTCGAAGGTGATAGGTGCCCACGTTAAGAGCTACGTTAGCTAAGCTAACGTGAGACCTAACGTAAGGGACAAAAGGCAAGCAACGTTAATGGAAAAAGTGATTCCCATTAACGTTTGCGAAAAGGGGCACAAGCCAACGTTAATGGGAAAAGTGAGTCCCATTAACGTTGGCCAAGAATTGAGAAGGAACATTAGAAGTCACATTAAGACTTCTATCGTTGAGAATAACGTGGGCATATAAGGGTGGAACATTAGTGGAAAAGGTGAATGCCACTAACGTTCTTGCACCCAGAAATGTATTCCACGATTAATCTCACTAAGTGCCTGATGAGCGGATAAATTGTATGCTTTTTGGCATTGTTTTTAGTATGTTTTTAGTATAATCTAGTTAGTTTTTAGTATATTTTTATTAGTTTTTAGCTAAAATTCACTTTTCTAGACTTTACTATGAGTTTGTGTGTTTTTCTGTGATTTCAGGTATTTTCTGGCTGAAATTAAGGGTCCTGAGCAAAAATCTGATTCCGAGACCAAAAAGGACTGCAGATGCTGTTGGATTCTGACCTCCCTGCATTTGAAGCGGATTTTCTGGAGCTACAGAAGCCCAATTGGAGCGCTCTCAACGGAATTGGACAGTAGACATCCTGGGCTTTCCAGCAATATATGATAGTCCATACTTTGCCCAAGATTTGATGGCCCAAACCTGCGTGGCAAATCAGCCTCAGAAATTCCAGCGTTAAACGCCGGAACTGGCATAAAACTTGGAGTTAAACGCCCAAACTGGCATGAAAGCTGGCGTTTAACTCCAGAAAAGGTCTCTACACGAAAATGCTTCATTGCTCAGCCCAAGCACACACCAAGTGGACCCAGAAGTGGATTTTTACGTCATTTACTCATTTCTGTACACCCTAGGCTACTAGTTTACTATTAATAGGATCTTTTGACATTGTATCATGACCGGATGACCTGATGACATTTTTACACGTTTCTCATTGTATCTTCCATAGCATGAGTCTCTAAACCCCATGGTTGGGGGTGAGGAGCTCTGCTGTGTCTTGATGGATTAATGCAATTACTACTGTTTCTCATTCAATCATGCTTGCTTCCATTC
>NC_029777.3:41257608-41278699 GCF_000817695.3 Arachis duranensis | reverse complement strand
TCCGGAGCCTAAATTCATATTTCTCTGCAAGATGGGCCCACTACAAAAGAGAATTGCTTCAACTCAAGGTCCAAAGCCCACATCCAAGACTTGAAGAACTCACTAGAAGATCATGAAGAGTAGTATATATAGGAGTAGTTTTGAACTAGCTAAGGACTTTTGACCTTTTACTTTTGGCATCTTAGAGAACTACTCTCTGCATCTTTACTTTTCTATACTTCTAGCATGGATTCTTCTTTTTTGCCATTTTTGATTCTTAGAGCTATGAACAACTAACCCCTTTCATTGGGTTAGGGAGCTCTGCTGTAATTTGATGGATCAATATTAGTTTTCATTCTTCTTCTTCTATCTTTTCTCTTGATTTTACTAGAAAGCTTTCAATCTTAATTCAATTGGTGAGTTATCTTGGAAAAGAAACTCTCCATAATTGGATCTCTTCGGAACCTTGGAAGAGGAATGAAGAGATCATGCTAGAATTGCTTTCTCATGCTGGACCAATTTGGGTTGAGATGGATATGTGACTATAATCCCCTCAATACTTGAATTGGGAAATGTATGTGGTATAATCAATGACCATACTTCATCTCTTCTCATGAGCAATTGACCAAGGAATTGGCTATTGATCAAGATTTGAGAGATTGGATTACCAAGGAATTGGAATTCGATTTACTTTCTAGTTATTTAATTTTCTGCATCTCAATCTAAATTCTGTTTAGCTCAACTAGCATATTCTTCTAACTAAAGTTGCTTGACCAATCAATCCTTGTGGGATTCGACCTCACTCTATAGTGAGTTTTACTTGACGACAATTCGGTATACTTGCCGAAGGAAAATTTGTTGAGAGACAAGTTTTCATGCATCCTTATTTTCCTTCTTGTGTGCAATTATTCTCTTTCTATAATCGTAATCTTTGATTTGTTTGATTCTTTATGTCCGTTATTTTATGTATTCATGCATTTATATGATTGAGGCCATTGTTTCATTAGCTCACTTACCCAAATAGCCTACCTTTTATCAACCTTTGTTAGCCAACTTTGAGCCTACGCTTAACCCACTTGTTCTTTAATTTAGCACATTACAAGCCTTAAAGCGAAAAACAATAATTGTCCTCTATTTGGATCTTTGATTAGCTTAGGCTAGTGTGTGTGAGTATCATTCAAGTGTGGGAACCTTGGGACATTGGGGGAGTAAAAGGGTAGTTTTGTATTTTTATTGGAAATATTGGGAATTGGGTACATACTCATGTATTAACTAAAATGTATAGACCTTATGAATTGATGTTCTTGTATGTAGCTTGAAAGAAAGAAAAAAATGAGAAAAAAATAAACGAAAAAAAGAAAGAAAAAGGGAAAAATGTAGATATCAAAAGAAAAGAAGAAAGAAAATAGAAAAGAAAGAAAAAGAAGAAAAAGAAAGCAATAAAAGGGGACAAAATGCCCCAAAGTAAAGCTCAATAAAGAATCAATGCATAAGTATTGTGAAAGGAAAAGGAAATGCATGAGTATGTGTAAAAATGAAAAATGGACAGTTAGGATAGAACTTAATTGTATAGAATGTCATAGGTGAGGTGTGAAGTTTAAGCTTATCAAAGATTCAAATTTCAAGCTCACTTGACCAAATATGCATCCTACCTGACCCTAGCCCTATTACAACCTATGAAAAGACCTCATGACGAATGTATGCATGCATTGAATAAATGTTGATTGTTAGATGAAAAACAAATCTTGGAAAGCATGATTAGGGGAGAATTGAGAGAATCGACCCTATACACTCGAGCGACTAGAGTGCAAACACTTCCAGTGAGGGTTCGATGCTCAATTCCTTGATTCCCGGCTTTCATGAGCGTTCTTCTCGCAAGTCTACTTGAACTTCATTTTGATATTCGAATTGGTAGGATTCATGAATCGTTATATGATCTTGGCCCTACTTGTGCATGTATGACTTGGAGGATTGATTATTTTTAACCAAGTAGGTAAAACCATTTTGCATTTAGTTGCATCCATTTAGATAGTTGCATATAGTTTAGGTTGCATATAGTTTAATTACATGGAATAAATGTTGATACCCTTTGTTTCCCTCTTGGCTTAAGCATGAGGACATGCTTGGTTTAAGTGTGGGGAGGTTGATAAATCCCATTTGTAGGGTTTATCTTGTATTGATTTTTGGGGATTTTATCACCTTTTACCCACATTTATTCAATGAAATAGCATGGTTTTATAACTTCTCCCTTAATTGTGCTTAAGAGTGAAAACATGCTTTTTAGGTCTTAAAATAGCTAAATTTAATTCACCTTGATTCCATTAGGTGCCTTGATATGGTTTGAAAAAGATTTGATTTTGAAAAATTATGAAAACTTGAAAAAAATTTGAATTAAAAACAAAATCTTCCCTCTTGTATCATCCGGGCATTAAACGCCCAGAATGGTATCCATTCTCGCGTTTAACGCCCAAAATGCTACCCTTTTGGGCGTTAAACACCCAGCCAGGTACCTTGGCTGGCGTTTAAACGCCAGTTTTCCTTCTTCGCTGGGCGTTTTGAACGCCCAGCTTTTTCTACGTAATTTCTCTACTGCATGTTCTGAATCTTCAATTCTCTGTATTATTGACTTTAAAAGACACAAATTAAAATTTTTTTTGAATTTTTAATGATGTGGAATAATCAAAATGCCACTAAGATCAAATAAACAATACATGCAAGACACCAAACTTAGAAGTTTGTATACTATTGACACTAACAAATTGAGAATGCATATGAGAAACAACAAAACACACAAAACAAGAGAATTTAAAGATCAGAGCAAGGAAATCATCAAGAACATCTTGAAGATCAATGAAGAACATAATGCATGTAATTTTTGAAAATTAGAAGACTAAAAACATGCAATGGACACCAAACTTAAAATTAGACACTAGACTCAAACAAGAAACATAAAATTATTTTTGGTTTTAAGATTTTATAATTTTTTTGGATTTTTCGAAAATTGAGTGGAAAAGAAAATAAGGATATCAAAATTCTTAATAAGAATTTCCAGGAATCATGCAATGTTAGTCTAAAGCTTTAGTCTAAAGAAATTAGACATGGCTAGCCAAGCTTCAGTAGGACATTACATTCAAGAGCTAAATTGATGAGAATCAATCAGCTTTGATGATGATGAAAACATCATCTGAAACTCTAGAATTCATTCTTAAGAACTCTGAAGAACAAAATAAAAAAATTACCTAATCTAAGCAACAAGATGAACCGTCAGTTGTCCAAACTCGAACAATCCCCAGCAACGGCGCCAAAAACTTGGTGCATGAAATTGTGATCATCAATGGCGCCATCAACATGGTACGCTCAATTGCAATCTCAACTCTTTATCACAACTTCGCACAACTAACCAGCAAGTGCACTGGGTCGTCCAAGTAATAAACCTTACGCGAGTAAGGGTCGATCCCACGGAGATTGTTGGTATGAAGCAAGCTATGGTCATCTTGTAAATCTCAGTCAGGCGGATTCAAATGGTTATGGAGGATTAATGACTAAAAGATAAATAAAAATGATTAAAAGATAATTAAAACATAAAATAAAGATAGAGATACTTATGTAATTCATTGGTGAGAATTTCAGATAAGCGTATGGAGATGCTTTGTCCCTTCTGTCTCTCTGATTTCCTACTGTCTTCATCCAATCCTTCTTACTCCTTTCCATGGCAAGCTGTATGTTGGGCATCACTGTTGTCAATGGCTACAGTCTCGTCCTCTCAGTGAAAATGTTCAACGTGCTCTGTCACAGCACGGCTATTCATCTGTCGGTTCTTGATCATGTTGGAATAGAATCCAGTGATTCTTTTGCGTCTATCACTAACGCCCCACAATCGCGAGTTTGAAGCTCCTCACAGTCATTCAATCCCTGAATCCTACTCAGAATACCACAGACAAGGTTTAGACCTTCCGGATTCTCAAGAATGGCCGCCAATGGATTCTAGCTTATACCACGAAGATTCTGATTAAGGAATCCAAGAGATACACATTCAAGCCTTGTTTGCATGTAAAACGGAAGTGGTTGTCAGGCACGCGTTCATAAGTGAGAATGATGATGAGCGTCATATAATCATCACATTCATCAAGTTCTTGAGTGCGAATGAATATCTTAGAACAAGAATAAGCTGAATTGAATGGAAAATAGTAGTAATTGCATTGATACACGAGGTACAGCAGAGCTCCACACCTTAATCTATGGTGTGTAGAAACTCTACCGTTGAAAATACATAAGAACAAGGTCTAGGCATGGCCGAGAGGCCAGCCCCCATGATCTAAGAACTAGACGTCCAAAGATGAAAATACAATAGCAAAAGGTCCTATTTATAGAGAACTAGTAGCTTAGGGTTTACAAAAAATGAGTAAATAACGTAAAAATCCACATCCTGGTCCACTTGGTGTGTGCTTGGGCTGAGAATTGAAGCTTTCATGTGTAGAGACTTTTCTTGGAGTTAAACGCCAGCTTTTGTGCCAGTTTGGGCGTTTAACTCCCACTTTTGTGCCAGTTCCGGCGTTTAACGCCGGGAATTCTAAAGCTGACTTGGAACGCCTGTTTGGGCCATCAAATCTCGGACAAAGTATGGACTATTATATATTGCTGGAAAGCCCAGAACGTCGACTTTCGAACGCAATTAAGAGCGTGCCAATTGGGCTTCTTTAGCTCCAGAAAATCTACTTTGAGTGCAGGGAGGTCAGAATCCAACAGCATCTGCAGTCCTTTTTCAGCCTTTGGATCAGATTTTTGCTCAGGTCCCTCAATTTCAGCCAGAAAATACCTGAAATCACAGAAAAACACACAAACTCATAGTAAAGTCCAGAAAATTGAATTTTAAATAAAAACTAATAAAAATATAATAAAAACTAACTAAAACATACTAAAAATATACTAAAAACAATGCCAAAAAGCGTATAAATTATCCGCTCATCACCTGCCTCAAGTGTACACTATCAGCAAAATTCTGTCCTTAGAATATGTGGAGCTTCTTAACAAAGCCAATGGAGACAGATTCACTGCAAGAGGGGAAGATTTGAAGCACTACCAACCACCCTGACAAAGGCCAAACGTCAAGCTAATGACGCTAAAGAAGCGCTTCATGGGAGGCAACCCATGTTTTATATCCTTTCCCTTTAATACAGTAGTTAATAAAGCAAGTTCATGAATTCTAAATCAACTTTGACAAGCACTTATAAGAATCTCTACATGCAGCAAATAGTGAATGACAAGTTTGGTGTTCAAGGCACACTAAGAGGGCTTGAACACAATTCATATTATGTCAATCTTAGAGCCTTAATCAAATCTTTTTACACCACATGATCACAAACTAAGTTTGGTGTCACCAACGTTGCATGCATAAGCACTTAGTGGGTCGATTGGTTTGCATTCATGAATGGCACTTAGTTAGTCATTCTAAAAAAAAAAGAGAAGGGGGTGGCTAGCCTCCCATTTTTCTTCCCGCCACAATTCAAACTAATCCCTCTTTTCTTTTGTCTTGCAAGGAATTTGAAGGGAATGTTGGAGGAAACTGATGGGACAACCAATTGAAGGGGGGTTCAGCCACTTTACCAAAAGAATTACACACTTGTCTTCAAGGGGAGTACCTTGGGAAGTGTTGCCATGAAATATTGGGAGCAAGATAGCCTTGGAGACCGAACCAATCAATTCATAAAAGTGGTGATCCTTGTGCCCATCTAATGCCAAACCCCAACTGTTCACTCTTAAGCCATACCATCAATCCACACCCTTCAATCACCCACTACCCTCCTATATATATATATATATATATATATCACTTCACTTTACACCCTTCCAACCCAATTCCTCACTTCTGGAATACACACTCAACACTTCTTCTCCCATCAGAAGCTTTCTCACACACTCTCATAGCTAGATCTTTTAAGCTGCAATTATCCATACTTCTACAAATTCAAAATCAAAGGCTACTCATGGCATCATCAAGCTCTAAAAGAAGAAAAGGGAAGGAGCCTATGGAGCAACCCCCTTTTGAAGAGAAGAAATTTAGAACCTTCCACCATGCAATACAATTTGGGTGGATGGATGAGAAAGAGATCATATATGAGCTAGGCTTTCAAGTCACGAAGACTGAGTGCCCCGAAATCACAGAAAAGGTGAAAAAGAGAAGATGGGAGCTCCTCACTGACCCGGTCACAAGAGTAAATGCAACTCTTGTAAGAGAGTTTTATGCAAACGCGGTCAGGTATGATAGGGTAGATGAATCCTATATAAGCTTCATAAGAGGGATGACAGTGGATTTTAGTCCCATGAACATCATGAGGGTGTTAAAACTACGAATCATACCATTCCCATAAGAGAGCTATCAATCCAGAATAGATAGTAGTCCCAATTATGACCAGATTGTGGAAGATATCTGCATACCAGGAGCGGATTGGGTAAGAGATTCCCATAAGAAGCCCAAATTCATTAAGAGAGGGGATCTCACCCCTGAAGCAAAAGGGTGGTTCGAAATTGTAAGGAGATCCATCCTTCCTGCCAGAAACAACTCAGAGGTAAACCTTAAGAGAGCAACGATGGTACAATGTATACTCAAAGGGGGAGAGATCAAGATTCACAAACTCATAGCTCAGGGCATTTAGAAGTTCGCTGAGAAAAGTGATTCTGGAGGAAGGTTAGGCTACCCCAGCACCATTTTCTGTCTGTGCGCAAAGGCTGGGGTGGTGTTCGAAGATGGAAACCCCGAGTGGATAAAAGTCGGCATCCCAATTACTCTTTGACGGATGCATGTCGTTGCACCTCCCCTACCTCAACAAAGACTAAGAAAGAGGCCAGCCCATCAAGTGGAAGAAGGATAAAACCTGGAGGAACAAGCCCCAGCCACTTTAGACATGCATCAATTACAAGAAGCTATTGATGGCTTGTCTAGGCAATACATGGAGAATCAAGGGGCACAGAAGGAGCTTCAACTGCAAATGATGGATCACCAAGAAGAATCATTCTCTAGATGGATGAATCAACAAGGGGAGTGGCAAAAGCAATTGATGGAGCAGCAGTTGGAACAAGGGAGACAGTGGGGTGAATCCTTCCACAAGTTGAACCAAAAGCAAGATCAACAACAAGAAGCCATCCAAAAGCTAATCAACATCCAAGCAGGTTAAGGTGCACACATTCATGAGATGCATCGGAAATAAAGAGAACAGGCAGATCTTTTCGATGAATACAGAGCGTTCTTAGAAGGAGTCTATATGAGTGAGACTGGATATCATGTAAACACTCAAGCCAGGCTCGGATACTTAGTCGGACAACTGCCTGTATTGCACCCTAGGATCACAAGATATGAGGACGTAAAGGATGAATTAGCACGAGCGAAACGAGAAAGAGCCGAAAAGAGTCATGAATCAGTAAAAAAGGCATAAGAAGATTGGAAAAGAGCCAGAATGACACGGATGCAGGGAAGTGCAAGTGGACATAAAGATGAAAAACAAGAGAGAGAGCATGAGCATTCCAATAAGTAAATGGTGGTGGAGTTTCCTCTTCGTTCTATCTTTCTCATGTTTTAAATAAGGAAAATCATGTATGAAATAGAACATGCTTCCATAGTTGCTTAGGAATTTTCAATTCTGCCTTTAAAATTTCATTGTTTAGGTCTAAGTGTGTTGGTCTAAGTCCCTAGCTTTCATTTTCATCTTGCTTACATGAATCCTTGTCCTTTAAGTCAATATAAAAGAAAATGTTATGAAAAACAAGAGTAGGGTTTATCTTGTGAAGTGAGTTCTTAGGTTTGTGGTATGGTAATAAATTAGCTAAGTTAGTTCACCAACAAAGTATATAGGCAACTATATGCTCTAAATCACATGCTTGAAACACATCCTTTGAGACTAACCAAACAACAGGATCCTAATAAGAAAAGAGAAAGAACAATAAGAGTTTGAAAAGGACAGAAAAATAATAAGAAATAAGGCTAGGCACCAAAGGTTTGAATATTGAGGCATGTGTCTGTGGTGTTTCTGTGCGAGGGATATGCTTGGATGAATAAGCTCTCAGGGGTGCCTTATCACTTGGTAACTTGGGTTAACTAACCTGGGATTATCAGCTAAAAGTCCACTGTCAAGAGCAGCCTTTGCTACAGAGCACTTAGTAACCCAAAGAGGCGCTGGACACCAAGGTCTCAAGAAAGAAAAATAACAAACCATGTAACTATGGTGTGCATGTATTGGGGAAAGAGACTTGAGGGAGTAAGTCCTTAGGGGTGTCTTAACACCTAGCACCTTGAACCAACTGGTTCGAGAGTGTTGGCTGAAAGCTTATCTTAAAGAGTCGCCCTCTCACAAAGCACTTAGCCTAAAAAGAATGCAATAAACCTTGGAAAAAAAGGGAAGATCAATAAATAAGAAGTCTCATATGATGCAATCAAGTGAGTGTTCAAGGGCATGATAAGGACCTGAAAACCAGTAAAGGAATGAACCTAAGTTGCTATGCATAAAACCCCAAAAACCAAGAATTGGACTTTTATAATAATGAATTGTTTATATTGTTCTTTCATTCATCTTTCCTATGTTTCAGTACTTGCTTAGGGACAAGCAAGCTTTAAGTTTGGTGTTGTGATATCAGGGCATCTTGGCCAGTTTCATTGACCTTTTCTTTACTGTTTTAGGGTAATTTCATGCATTTTCTTAGTAAATAAGGAAGTTTTGGATAAAAATACACTTACACCTTGATTCAAGCAAACATTGTGAACTTTACATGATTTCATGAGAATTATGCAGGAATTTAATGATAAAATGGATAATGCATGATCTCATGCCTTGGAACAGAGCTTTGATGCACTTTAATTGCTTGATTTCAGGACAAAGGAAGCATGGAAGAGCCACGTTAGTAGCCACGTTAATCTGATTAACGTGACCACTAACGTGAAATGGGAATAAGCTTGTAGTGTTAATGGAAAAAGTGATCGCCAATAACGCCTTCAAAGCCATCATAGCCTATGTTAGTTGCCACGTTAATTACATTAATGTGGTAGCTAACGTAGAGGAGAAGGAGAGCTCCAATGTTAGTGGTAAAAGTGAATACTATTAACGTTCCAAAAAGGCACATTTAGCCACGTTAAGAGTCACGTTAATCCAATTAACATGAATTATAACGTGGGAGGAGAAAGCAATCGCCAACGTTAGTGACACTCACCTTTGTCACTAACGTTGGACTAAGCCAATAGTGGCCACGTTAGTGGTCACGTTAAGACCACTAACGTGAAGAGTAACGTGGAGCTAAGCATGATAGGCTAACGTTAGTGACACTCACCTTTGTCACTAACGTTAGAGATGGCAATCACCACCACGTTAGTGGTCACGTTAATGCAATCAACGTGAGGCACTAACGTACGAAGGAGGGGCGTTTGGAGCGTTAGTGACAAAGGTAAGTGTCACTAACGCTCTTGAAGCTTAGGCATGCCCACGTTAAGGGCCACGTTAATTACACTAACGTGGATCACTAACATGGGGAAAAGAGGCAAGGAGCAACGTTATTGGAAAAGGTGAATGCCAATAATGTTTTCAAAGTACCAAGAGGCAACGTTATTGAAAAAGGTGAATGCCAATAACGTTTGTGAAGGACCAAGAGGCAACGTTAGTGGTCACATTAGTGCCACTAACATTGAAGTTAACATGGATCATTTTGGCTTGGAACGCTAGTGAAAAAGGTGATCATCACTAACGTTCTCGAACCCACATTTTCACTTAACGTTAACACCCATAACGTCGTAACAAACGTCCACCCATGCCTAACTCACACTTTTTCTGCAAGCAAAGCTGAGCCCACTAGAGATCAAAGGCCCATATCCAAGACTTGAAGAACTGACTAGAAGATCAAGAAGAGTAGTATATATAGGAGTAGTTTTGAACTAGAGAGAAGCTTGGCAATTTGGAGAACTACACTCTGTATATTTACTTTTCTGCACTTTCTAGTTTGTTTTAGATTGTATACTTCTCTATCATTTTTCATTTCCAATGCTATGAACAACTAAACCCCCTTTCATTGTGTTAGGGAGCTCTGTTGTAATTTGATGGATTAATTATAGTTTTCATTCTTCTTCCTCTTTCTTTTCTCTTGATTTACTAGAAAGCCTTCGATCTTAAGTCAATTGGTTAGTTGTCTTGGAAAAGAAACTCTCCATAATTGGATCTCCTCTGAGCCTTGGAAAAGGGATGAGGAGATCATGCTAGAAATGCTTTCTCATGTTGGACCAAATTGGGGTTTGGACGAATATAGTGACATGTAATCCTCCCAACACTTTGATTTGAAAATACATGTGGTATAATCAGTGACCATACTTCATCTCTTCTTATGAGCAATTAAATCAAGGAATTGGGTAATTGTTCAAGCTTAGAGAGATTGGGTTGCAAAGGAATTAGGATCCAATCACCTAAGATTGCCAAGGAGATCAATGAATGCATTGATTGAGGAAGAGATGAGAATGAACTTGATCTGGAGAATGCAACATCTCCTAAGCCCAATGAATCCCCCATTTCTGATCTTACCCATTCTCTTTACTTTCTGCCATTTATCTTTATGCTCATCTCCCCAAATCCCCATTTAAGATTCTTCAATTTACTTTCTCGTCATTTAATTTTCTGCAATTCTTAACTCAATTTCTGTTTAGCTCAACTAGCACATTTTTCCAACTAAAGTTGCTTGACCAATCAATCCCTGTGGGATTCGACCTCACTCTATTGTGAGTTTTTACTTGACGACAATTCAGTATACTTGCCGAAGGGAAATTTGTTGAGAGAAAAATTTTCGTGCATCACCTTTCCTAGCCACTACCAATGCTATCATTGATGTGTCTAAAGGAGAACTGCCCTTGCAAATAGGGGAGGATCACATCCTGTGCAAGATGCCTCATCCTAATTCTCCCTCTAAAAGAGAGATAACTATACAACACTTAGTGTTCCAACCCTCTCTTTCTGTGTAGAGCTTCGCAAAGCCCCCAGACATTAATTCTAAGTTTGGTGAGCAACCAACAAGCTCTAAGCACAAAGGTACTAAGAAGAAAGTACCTAAAGGTTGGAGGCACAAAAAAGTCCCAACTGAAGGCCTCTTACCTGGCATGAGAGTTATCTTCACCAAGAAGCCACTCTTACCACACACAGTGAATTGCATCTTGTCTTTAGAGTATGTGGAGCTCATTAATGAGAAGACACGCAGAAAATTCACTGTTAGGGGTAAATATCTGAGCCCATACTCACCTCCATAATGAGCTAACCGTCAAGCTAATGACATTAAAGAAGCGCTTGTTGCGAGGCAACCCAACCTTATTTAATTATTTTCATCATTTTTATTTTCAGAGTCATGATCATGTGCATCAGTCAGAACAGAGACAGATTTCACAGCAGTGAAAATAGAACACTCTGGATGGAGTGTTAAAGTTGAATGCCAGTCAGGGTATCCCTGCTGGGCGTTCAACGCCCCTCATGGGTAGCATTGCTGGCATTGAATGCTAGCCAGGGAGCAGCCCCTGGGCGTTCAAATGCCAGTGCAGAGAAGCAGGAAATCTAGATTCCCTAGCCTCTCAGGACCAGTGGGTCCCACAGTATCTTCACCTACCTCCACTTACTTTTACACTTCCCCATACACATTTCCCTATAAACCCCAGTCCAATCACATCCATACCACTTCCCCACAACCATCATAACTCCCACCAACCCACACCCAATTCAAAATCAAATTTCCTAAAACCCAACCCACGGCCAAAACCCTACCCATCCCCACTCATATAAATACCCCTCTTCATAACGCTTCATACTCACACCTCTCATACACTCATAAGACCCATAAGGCTGATCCCTATCTCTTCCTCTCTATTCTTCTTCTTTCCTTATTTTTGTTCGAGGACGAGCAAAGTTTTAAGTTTGGTGTTGGAAATGCATAGTTTTTTTTCTTTCCATTACGATTCATAGCACCGAAGTTTGGAGAATCCTCTAGAAAGAGGAAAGGAAAGAAAAGGCAGTAGCCACTCCCTCTGAATCTTGGGAGATGGAGAGATCCATCACCAAAAATCATCAAGACCACTTCTATGAAGTAGTGGCTGAGAAGAAAGTGATCCCTGAGGTCCCTTTCAAGCTCAAGAAGAATGAGTATCCAGAAATCTGAAAAGAGATCCGGATAAGAGGTTGGGAAGTCCTAACTAATCCCATTCAAGATATTGTGATTCTCATGGTGCAAGAGGTTTATGCTAATACATGGGTTACTAAAAACCATGACACTAGTGTAAACTCAAATCCAAGGAATTCGAGCACCATGGTCAGAGGAAGAATCTTAGATTTCAGCCCAAAAAGTGTGAGGTTGGTGTTCAACTTACCTCTAATGCAAGGAGATCCACAACCTTACACTAAGAGAGTCAACTTTGATCAGAGATTGGATCAAGTTCTCTCAGATATCTGTGTAGAAAGTGCATAGTGAAAAAGGGACTCCCAAAGCAAGCCCATTCAACTCAGAAGGGTTGACCTAAAGCCCATAGCTAAAGGATGGTTGGAATTCATCCAACTTTTCATCATCCCCACTAGCAATCAGTCAGAAGTGACTGCTAACAGAGCCATCATGATCCATTGCATCATGATTGGAAGTGAGGTAGAAGTACATGAGGTGATTCCTCAAGAATTGTGCAAGGTAGCTGAAAAGCCTCACACCAATGCAAGGTTAGCATTTCCACACCTCATCTGTCATCTATGCGATTCAGTTGGAATTGTCATAAATAGAGATATATCTGCCTTAGTATGAGATCCTAGAGAAGCCTCAAGGGATGTACTTTTCTTCTCAAAGCTATCGGGATCAATGGCACACTTCTCTCGGAGAAATAAGCGCTAACATGGAGCAATTGAGGTTGGAGCATCAAGAGCATGCTACCACCCTCAATGAAATAAGAGTAGAACAAAGAGCCATAAGGGAGGAACAAAGGGCTATGAGGAAAGAACAACAAAGGCAAAGGAGTGACATTGAAGAGATCAATCATCACATTGGATCCTTAAGGAGGAGCACAAAAAGCCACCATTAAAGGTGGATTAGTTTTCTTTTACTTCCTTTCCTTTTATTTTTTTTTTCTGTTTTCTATTATGTTTTGTTTGTTCTCTTGTTCTAGTTGCTTGATCATTGGCATTGATGTCTTAATGTTATAAAATGTTCTATAAATCTCTCACCTTGCTTAAAAGAAAGTTTTATTTGAGAAGAATTGAGAGATGCATAAATTTCAAGTTTAAAATAAGAGTAGTTTAATTATGTTGATGTGGTGTCATTGCTTTTGTTTATTGAATGTATGAAATAAATAGTGCATATTTGAAGTTAGAATTTTAGAATGTTGGCTCTTGAAAGAATAAGGAAAAAGGAAAAGTATTATCGATGATCTAAAAAATCCAAAAATTTATTATTGAAGTAAGAAAAAGCAGCAAAAAGAACAAGAAAAAGCTTGCATGTGAAAAAAAAGTGGCAAAAAAAAAAGAGAGAAAAAGCAAGCAGAAAAAGGCAATAGCTCTTTAAACCAAAAGACAAGAGCAAAAAGCTAGTAACCCTTTAAACCAAAAGGCAAGGGTAAAAAGACCCAAGGCTTTGAGCATTAGTGGTTAGGAGGGCCCAAAGGAATATAATCCTTGCCTAAGCGGCTCAAACAAGCTATTCCTAACCATGTGCTTATAGCGTGAAGGTGTCAGGTAAAAAGCTTGAGACTGAGCGGTTAAAGTCGTGGTCCAAAGCAAAAAGATTGTGCTTAAGAACTCTAGATACCTCTACCTGGGGATTCTAGCAAAGCTAAATCACAATCTGAAAAGGTTCACCCAGTTAAAGTGTATGTGGCATGAATATATTCGGTGGTAATACTAAAAAACAGAGTGTTTAGGGTCATGGCCAAGACTCTAAAAGCTATGTGCAAGAATAAAAAAGAACTTAACTAGGAGAGTCAATAATATCATCTTGATTCTATGTTCCTAAAGATGCCAAACATTCTAAGTTTCAATGGATAGGGAGATGCCAAAACTATTCAGAATTAAAAATCTACTAAGTCCCGCTCATATGATTGTAACTAAGCCTCATTTGAAACACTGAAATTTATTGTGTCTTAATTTTCTTTGTTATCCTACTGTGTTTTTAGTTGCTTGGGGACAAGCAATAGTTTAAGTCTGGTGTTGTGATGAGTGGATAATTTATACGCTTTTTGACATCATTTTCATATAGTTTTTAGTATATTTTGTTTAGTTTTTATTAAGTTTTTATAGGTTTTAGTGTTAAATTCACATTTTTAGATTCTACTATGAGTTTTTTGTTTTTGTACAATTTTAGGTAATTTCTGACTGAAATTGAGGAGCTGGAGCAAATGTCTGATTCAGAGACAAAGAAAGCACTACAGATGCTGTCTGGATCTGACCTACCTGCACTCGGAAGATTGTTTCTGGAGCTACAAAAGCTCAAATGGAAAGCTGACTTCCAAAGCTTTCCAGAGTTTTCTAGAGCTTTCCAGCAATATATAATAGTTCATACTTTGCTTCAGATTAGAAGGCCCAAAACTGCCGTCCAACGCCAGCTTCCTACCCCCTTCCAGGCGTCCAGTGCCCAAAGAGCAGAACCCGGTGTCCAAATGCCCAGAGAGGACCCCATAGCCAGCGTTTCACACCCTAGGAGCTTTAAAGCACGTGGATCACATCAAAGCTCAGCCTAAACACTCACAAAGTGGGCCCCAGAAGTGAATTTTAGTAATAAATAGACTGTTTTAACCTTACTAGTCATCTGTCTAGTATTTAAAGTGTATTTTACATAACCATTCGAAGAGATCTAGGAGGACACACACCATTCAAATTTTACCTTGTATTTTACTTTTAGTATGAGTTTCTAAACCTCCTAGGTTGAGGGGTGGAGCCTTGCTGAACCCTATGAATTAATAAAAGTATTACTATTTCTTCTTTGATCCGTGTTTGATTTACTTCTAAGATGCATATCTGCTCTTCAACACAGTGAATAGGATGATCAAACAATCAGCTCTATTCATCATACTAAGACGAATGTGCCTGAAAAGCACCTGCGTCTACTTAGGTTCGTGTGAATACGTGACTGGAAAGCACGGACGAACAACTATGTTTATACATCTCTCAGATGGTTAATCCATGACTTCATCGGGGACTTCTCGAGACACTAGTTCAGCTGACTTTTGGAGAGATTAGGGTCTCCATGGTATAGGCTAGATTTCAAAAAAGCAGCATTTCCTGATTCGAAAGATTCGACTTTGTCTGTAGCATTTTGAGTAGGATCGCCAGGAGAATGAACTGCTAGAGCTTCACCCTTCGTCAGATTGGATGACCACGGCCAATGGCATTCAATCTGTAGTATTGGAGATCAATGACCACGGCCCATGGCGTTGATCAAATATAGCCTACCATGGAATAAATAACTCGCAAGCAAAGAAGATAGTAATACCAGAGTAAATTCAGAAAGGCAAAGCAACTCCGATTCTCAACTCTATTCCCATTATTGATTCCAAAAATCCTAAACTCCGTAATCCAACAACCTTCTGATTCCGCCTGACTAAGTGATAAACCACTATGTTATGGTTTATCTTGTGCTAATTTGAGTGGTTTTTATCAAGCCTTTGCACACTTATTCATACTATTTGCATGGTTTTACATTTCCCCTTCCTTACTTTGTGCTATGATTGAGAACATACTTCTTTAGCCTTAAATTTGCTATGTTTAAATCCCCTCTTATTACCATTCGATGCCGTGATACGTGTGTTAAGTGTTTTCAGAGATTACATGGCAAGAATCGCTTAGAGAATGGAAAGGAAGCATGCAAAAGTGGAAGGAATAAAAGAAACTAAAGGAACTGCTAATGTTGTCCAGCCTGACCTCTTGGTACTAACTCAACCATAACTTGAGCTACAAAGGTCTAAATAACATGATTTTAGTTGTGTTGGAAAGCTAACATCCGGAGTTTCTTAACAATATATAATTTGCTATAGCTACTTTGAAGATAAGTGATGTGCACACGTGGATCACGCGCACGCGTGACCTGGAGAAAACTCAATCCACACGTACGCATGGACGACGGGTATGCGTGACTTTGCTGCGTTCTGGACGTATCAGAAATCGCTGGGGGCAATTTTTGGGCTGTTTTTGACCCAGTTTTTGGTCCGAAAAATACATATTAGAGGCTATAAAGTGGGGGAATGCATCCATTCATTGAGACAAAATTCATTATTCACACAATTTAGGTTTTAGATGTAGTTTTCTAGAGAGAGAGGGAGAGAGAGGCTCTCTCCTCTCTCTTAGGTTTTAGGATTAGGATTTCTCTTAGTTTATGGCTATTTCTTCATTCCAGGTTCAATGTTCCTTTAATTTATGTTATCTTCTACTTTTATTTATGCTATGACTTTAGTTTATTTACTTTCCCAATTTGATTTATGAACTTTCCCATGTTAGAATTGATTTCTTTACTTAATATAATTTGAGGTATTTCAGATTTATAATTGCTTTCTTTTTTTATATGATATAAATAATTTGGATTTTTCCTCTTTTGGCTTTGGTTGAGTAAATGGTGACACTTGAGTTATCAAACTCAGCTGTTGATTGAAAATTGGAATTTGCTGATTGATTTGGATCCCTCTAAAGCTAGTCTTTCTATAGGAGTTGACTAGGACTTGTGGAATCAAATTGATTAGTCCACTTGATTTTCCTTTATTTAGTAAGGGTTAACTAAGTGGGAGAAATAAATAATTCTCATCACACCTGATAAGGATAACTAGGATGGGATTTCCAGTTCTCATACCTTGCCAAGAGATTTTCTAATTATTAATCTATTTTTCTCGTCATTTAAATTACTCGTTCCATAACCAATAATAAATCATACTTCCCGGCAATTCCTTGAGAGACGACCCGAGGTCTAAATACTTCAGTTATAAATTTTATTGGGTTTTATTACTTGTGACAACCAAACTTTTGTACGAAAGGATTTTCTATTGGTTTAGAAACTATACTTACAACGTGATTATTTCTATGAAATTCTTTACTAGCAAAAGTTCAATCGTCAAAACGTCACCGTTTTCGGGAAATTGCAAACGTGTGCCTTATTATTGGTTATTGTAAATATTTGCTTTTTACTTGTTCTTAGTTTTTTTTAGATTTAGGACTTAGTTGCATATCTTTATTAGTTTTTGTTTTTCTTTTCTACTATGAACTCACACCCCTTTGGCTACGAGCGTGGTTATAATTATGTTGCAAGAAGAGGAGATTATAATGACAACATGCATCAAGGTTGGGACACTTAAAGATGGGAGGAGCCACAAGGATTTGATCAACCCTTTCAGCAACAACCACCTCCAATGGACTATCAACAACCATTCTGTGATGCGTATCAAGGCAATAGTTATGGTGGACCTTTCCGTGACAATCAACACCCACGACACTATACCTATGAGCTCCCTCTTCAACATAACTTTGAACCACCATACTCACAAGCCCCTTTCCACCATACACCTCCATATGACCCAAATTCTTATCCACCATACCAACCACCACATGAGCCATACTTAGAACCACTACCTTAATATCCACCATCTCTACATCCTTATCAAGAGGAACCACCTCCGTGTTATGAGCCCTCTCTCCCAACATATGAACCCTCCTATCCACCCCAAACCTCCATGGAGAACACACTTACTTCTCTCATTGTTCTCACCTCTAAACTCCAAAATCTTATATCCCGCATGGACCACCCCTCTACCTCCAACATTCAACTCTTAAGCTCTAGTGCACTTCCATTTCAACTACATAATGATCCACCCATCCCATCACCACCCTCCATGGAAGAGCACCCACATCCATCAATCCAAGAACAACATGATCCCAATGATGTTATTGACATGGAATAAGAGAAAATGGATCATCTTAGGGACGCAATGGATCGGTTACACACGACCTTATTTCCAGAGGAGTAAGGGGAGGCCCAAAATGTAGAGGTAGGAGGGACCCTTGAAGATGAAGGAGCAGTTGAAGGGAGTCATCATGGAAAGGAAATCATCAAGGAGGAGTACGATTTTATACTAAAACAACTGGACAAAGCCGCAATAGTTAAAGAGGAAGTGGTTGAAGACTTAGGAGATGCAGAATCTCCATGGGAAGGTCAAGTCATAGAGCCTCCTTCCAAGATATCTGAAATTAATATTGAGGAGGGTGTACAACCTCCAAGGTGTATCATGGCTGAAGACCTTGAGGAGGTCGATCAAGAGGTGGATTCAATCAATGATGAATCCTTATCTACAATTGAATCCTCTCCCATTGGACTTGACATGGAGATTAAAGAAGAAGAAGCACAACCTCCCATGCCCTTGGTGAACAATGAAGAAGAGATTGAATTAGAAGAACGCTACCAAAAGGAAGAGGTTGATATTGAAGAACTTGTAAGGAGGTGGAAGTTGTTAGAGAAGAGCACATGGGAGTAGAGCTTGCATGATCATTAGAAACACCTCTCCCAAGGCCATTACCGTCCAACACAACGTTCAAGTGGGTAAAATTCTTATCCTTGACCTTTACTTTCCCACTTGAATATGTGCTACTGGAGACGGATGGTCAACTTAGAGCTCTCTGTGGCTTTAAGTGTAAGAGGGAGATGGTCAGTGGTAAAAGTTGTCCTGCAAGGTTCAACATGGTTGCATGCTCCAAATTGAAGTGTAAGGATTGGTGCAGAGCTCAACTGAATGGGTCTAGAAGGTTGTTTGGATGTCTCTGTGAGAATTCACATTGTGAGCCACCCGGATGGAACAATAGTGACCCACAATAAGACGGGTGTAAAAGCAAGTTTTGGGACCCCGAAATTCATTCCAACAGTCATCACTCTTGGGGCCTTGTCACCTGCTTTGACTTGGTTGAAGGCTTTATGTGCCTAGATTGGGACCCCAAAGGCTATTGAAATTCCAAGCAATGGTGGAAGTTTTAAGACGAGTTCAAGCACAAGCCACCATGACAAGGAGCTCACAAAATGTCCAACTTAAGGACTTTAACTAAAAGTGCAAGGTGGGAGACAACCCACCACGGTATGATCGTTCTATTTCATTGCTAGTTTTATTTTCTTTTATTTTTCCATAGTGTTTATTCATAAATTCTGCATATTCATATGCATTTTGCATTTTGCATTCTGCATAAAAAAAAGAAAGGGGCAAACCACGCGTGCACGCAAGCTATGCGTGGGCATCGATAGCAACTTTGCTCTCCCATCCAACGAACAGAAAATTGTGATGGAATCGTGCAGCTGGTATACTCTGCGCACAATTCGACCCACGCGTACGCGTCTACGACGCATGCACGTCATCTGCGACAAGGGGAATCCATGCGTACGCGTCAAGCACGCGCACGCGTGGATAGGGAAATCGGCGTAAAAAGCATGTTGGACAGAATGTTGTGCTGCCCCCACGCTGTAACTGTGCTAGAGGCACAAAATCACCCACGCGTACACGACCTTGATGCGTGCGCGTCCCTGACGCGTGCGCGTCCCTGACGCGTGCGCGTCCTTTCGCTTTCAGACCACCCACGAGTATGCGTGGGCGACGCTTACGCGTTGCGTGGCCAACTCAGTTTTCAAGCGTACGCGTGATGCAGGCTTATGCGTCGCGTCCCGTTTCTCATTCCCTTCTCCTTTCTTCTCTCTTTTCCCCTTCTTTTCTTCCCCCTATCTACTCTGTCCCTTCTTTCCATTATTGCATTTATTTATTTCATGTTACCTTAGTTATCTATGGTTTCTTCTCATGCATTTTTTTGTTGGTGTTGGAATTTTATTTGGGTACTATTTTATTATTTTGAGCTTGTGGATTTTATGAAGAGTGATTTGACAATTGATATTTTAATTTGGCTTTCTTATACATTTGGATTACATTATTTTCATTCCAATTATACCTTGCACACCACTTGTTTGTGAAAAAGCCTTTCTGACACTTTGAATCCTATTTTCTTATACACGTTTACCTGTATGCCTCTTTTTCACAACACTTGGATTCTACATATATTTGAGATTATTATTCACAATTGTCTTCATTAGATATGCTCTTTAATTTGACACATTTAATACTTGATGCTTGAATTATGCTTCTCATGCCCATTACTTGTATGCTTTTACCATCTTGCATCTAATTTTATAAATTGCCTTTTTGATCTGTATTGATGTCTTACATACATGTTATAGCTACCATGTAGTTGGTCTAACATCTTTCCTTTGGCATTCATTATCACTTGGAATTTTCTCTTTCACACTCTTCTTTTTCTTTCTTCTTTAGACATGGGTACCAAGAAAGGAAAAGAGAAGGCCACTAATAAGACACCGGCATAGAAAGGAACCACGAGACCTCCAGCTAAGGCGCTTCCATCTACAAGCGTCAGTTGGAGCAGCCCGTTCACTTGCACATCTTAGCATGCACCGAGGACGGTGCAATCTTTAAGTGTGGGGAGGTCGATACCAACTTCTGTGGGTTAGTTACCTTCTTTTCAACACCAATAATTTATTTTTCTTGTTAATTGTTTTATTTGCATGATTTTTTGCATGTATGTCTTGCTTGGTTAAAGTAATGAGTTTCTTTTCAAGACCCTTTTTACAATATTTCACTAATTTAAATTAAAAATTTGTGTTAAACTTGTTTTAAGCTTGTATTTGGAAGATAGTTTATAGCTAAGAACATACAACCTATGAGACTTGAGCTTAATTATATGGTTACATTATTTAGCCATAAATTTTTATTCTTATGTATTTTCTTCTCTATAATTGCAATCTTTACTTTGTTCCATTCTATATGTCCATTGTTTAGTGTATTTACATGCTTGCATATGATTGAGGCCATCATTTGTTATTAGCTCACTATACTAAATGGCCCACCATTCTAATTATCCCTTGTTTTCCACTTTGAGCCTATTAATCCTCATTTGTTCTATATTTTACCACATCACTAGCCTTAAATAGAAAAACAAATTAATTACCCCAAATTGAATCTTTGGTTAATAAGAATGTATGTTAATTGATAAATATCTAAGGTCTGAATGCTACTCATGTGAAATTATGAAAACCAAATGCATTGATGCTATGATGCTTT
>NC_029777.3:41248096-41254594 GCF_000817695.3 Arachis duranensis | reverse complement strand
ACTTCAGCTCATTAATCTGGTTCAAAATAACTATCAGTATGGAAGAAGTGCTTCGGAGGACCCAAATCAACACTTATCCGTCTTTCTAAGGATATGTGACACTGTCAAAACTAATGGAGTACACCCTGACATCTACAAGCTACTGTTGTTTCCCTTCTCTTTAAGGGACAAAGCTACTCAATGGTTGGAGACCTTCCCAAAGAAGAGCATTGAAAACTGGGATGACTTGGTTAGCAAATTCTTGGCCAAGTTATATGCCCCTCAAAGAATAATCAAACACAAGACTGATGTGCAAACTTTCAGATAATTAAAGAGAGAGTCACTATATGAAGCTTGTGAGAGGTATAAGGCACTAATCAGAAGATGTCCTCCAGATATGTTTAGTGAATGGGTGAAGGTCCAGATCTTCTATGAGGGCCTCTCTATGAAAGCAAGAAAAGCATTGGATTACTCTTCAGGAGGGTCACTTCAAATGATAAAAACTTCACAGGAGGCATATGATCTCATAGATATGGTGGCTAACAATCAGTATTTTTACTCCTCGGAGAGACAAGCAAATCCAAAGAGAGTTGTCTATGAGCATGATGGTTTGGATGCTATCCTAGCCTAGAACAAGCTAATGCATCAACAACTTTAGTAGCAGATGGAAATAATGTCAAAAAGGATGGATGGATTGCAATTGGCTGCAGTCAGCACAACAAGCCAACCTCCAAATGTGTGGGGCCAAAATGAAGAAAGCTATGAGGCATACAACAATGAGCAGCAGCTTGAACAAGTCCAGTATATGCACAATCCAAGTTCTTCTAAAATAACTTTCATGGGGATACATAGAACTCCTCATGGAGGAACCATCCCAACTTGAAATGGGGAGAAAACCAAAACCAATGGTAGAGGAACTCTAACCCCAATAACTTTCGCAACACAAGCAATCAAAACCACCATCCCACTAATAACAATCCATACAGAAAACTACAAAATAATGTCTCCACATCCGCATTTCACCCACAAAGTAACCCTTTAAACACTCCAACTAACTTCCATCAACCACTAACCTCTCATCCACAACCACAACCACATCAAGTGTCTCAAAGAATCTGTAATTTAGAGATGATGGAAAAACTCATGAAGAACCAAGAGATGGCAAGCAAGAACTATGAAGCATCAATGAAGAACCTTGAAAGACAGATAGGGCAACTGTCTAAGCAGCTTGATGAGAGACCATTCAATATTTTTCCAAGTGACACCATTCTAAATCCAAAGGAGGAGTGCAAAGCCATACAGCTTAGGAGCCGCAAAACATTGGGAAAAGACAGCAAGGAAGAGACAGAGGCTGAGAAAAATGACAAGCAGGATCCTAGGAATGATGATGAACCACAAGCTCCAAGGAAAGGCAAGCAAATCTCAGAGACACAAACACAATAGAATAAGGAGGAAGTAAAACCATATGTTCTTCCATTACCTTACCCTCAGAGATTGCACAAGGAGATGAAGGATCAACAATTCCCTAAGTTCTTAGAGATTTTCAAGAAATTGGAGATCAACATTCCACTAGCTGAAGGCTTAGAACAAATGACACTCTATGCAAAGTTTTTCAAGGATCTCATCAACAAGAAAAGGAGCTGGAAAGAGAAGGAAAATGTGATCCTCACCTAGGAATGTAGTGTTGTGATCCAGAAGGGTTTGCCATCCAAACTCAAAGATCCAGGAAGCTTTTTCATACCATGCACCATTGGGAACATACCAATTGACAAAGCATTATGTGACTCGGGAACAAGCATCAATTTCATGCCACTTTCTATAATGAAGAAGCTGTCATTAGAGGAGGTTAATCCCACCAGAATGTCACTACAACTAGCTGACAGATCCCTCATAATACCCGATGGAGTGCTGGAGAACCTTCTAGTTAAGGTTGGAAAATTCATCTTCCCTGTGAATTTTGTGATTCTGGACATAGATGAGGAAGGAAGTGATTCAATTATTCTTGGAACACCATTTCTGGCCACAGCAAGGGCAATTATTAATGTTGAAAAGGGTGAAATAATTCTGAGAGCACATGATGAACAGATAACCCTCAATGTTTTTAAAGTAATACAATACCCTGCTGAAAAGAAAGACTGCATGAGGATTGAGGATGAGGACTTAAATTGGAAGGAAAAACCTCAAGGAATCACTCATCAACTCACCATTGGTGGAAAAGAAAGAGGTTGAAGAGAGGCAAGAGGATCATGAAGACAAAAGAGCTGAGGAAGAATCGCAAACAGAGGTCCCAAAAGTGATCACTAAGAAAAAGTCCACTAACATAAAGCTTGCTGCCAAGAAGGGAGAGTCATTAAAGAAAGGGAAGAAGAGTAAGCAAAAGCTTCCTAAAGGATGTGATGACAAGTCATCATATACCTATTTTTCTATGCTTCTTCATACAAGAAATTGATGATTTGTGCTTAAATATTGAATGCTTTTGTACTTAAATGATATATTTTCTTGATATTTTAATTTTATAAATCTTGTAGAAAATAAGAAGAAAAAGAAGCAAAGAAGCACAAAAAAAGGAGAAAAAAAGAGCTTTGGGGTACACTTTGAAGTTGGGGTACACTTTGGAGCCTTAGGCCACGCTTTTAAAAGCGTGGCCCATGACCAAATCACAGAAGAAAGCAGCCAGCACGCACACTGCCCTGCTCTTGCCAAGGGCAGGGCAGAATCGTGATGCAAAGTGAGGTTGGAAGCAAGAATTTTCGCTAAGGTAAAATCTGGGCGCTCACAGCATGACCATGCCTCCTTCAAAGGGCTATAACTTGAGCTACAGACGTCCAATTGATGTGCTTCCAGTTGCGTTGGAAAGCTGACATTCAGAGCTTTCCAACGATATATAGCAATCCATATTTGGCATACAATTGAGGCAGGAACGGAAGGCATCTTTAAGGGCCACAAATAAGCAAAAATAAACTAAGGAAAAGAAGTAGCGTGTGCATCCACCAAGTTTCGAACTTGGAACTTCACTTTTGAAAACACTGCCCTGCCCTCCGCGAGGGCAGGGCAGCATTCTGGTGATGCACACACATGCACCACTCTGGCGCACCAAGGGAAGGCTCGGCAGCATCATTCTGGCGCACAGGCATCACTCGGCAGCACCAGCAGCACGCATCTGGCGCACCAAAGAATTCTGCCCTGTCCTCCGCGAGGGCAGGGTAGCGTCCTGCGCACATCAACGCACCACACGCATGCACCATGGGCCAGATGCACAATTTTCTGCCCTGCCCTCCACAAGGGCAGGGCAGCCTCCTGGGAGCAACATATGGGCCAAAATTCAATTTAATTCAATTCCTCACCAAATTGAATCAAAGCCAACCAAACCCATTTCTCCTCAAATCCAAAGCAAGCAAAGCCCACATCATCACTCAAAGACACATGGATCAATTAAATTAGGATTTTTATTTTTGTAATTTGTTTTAATTTCATTTTCATTTTTTATTTTGTAAAGCCTATATAAAGGCATCAATTAGAGCTACACTAGGGAGTATTAGGATTTGAGAGCTCTCTCTCTTAGTTTTGATTGCTGTTTTGGAATTTTGGATTGGGAAGGAAGGAATTCTGTTTCATTCCTGATTTGAGATTCATCTTGTTCTCTTACTGCATAACTCAATTTTCATTTGCTGTTTTAAATCTTCTTCTTCTGCAATCTGTTCTTTTAATTTTCTGCAACTTCTCTCTTGTTGGATCAAGGAAGGACTTGAGATCTAGACTTCTTTTCTAGTCTCTTCCACTCCTGAGATCTTCAACATCCTTTTAATTGCTGCAAATTAAGCATTGCTTTTCTATTTTTAAATTCTTCAAGGCATTTTACTCTTTTGCTTAAGATCTACTGCAATTCAATTCATCTTTAGTTCTTCTGTTTATTGCAATTTACTTTACAATTTCCTTTCCTGCATTCTACACTTTCACATCTTTGTTCACATTGAGCTTGATTTAATTTCCTGCAAATTTACATTTTCTGCAATTTAAATTTCTAGTTGCTTAATCTATTGCTCTCTTTAATTTCCAGCACCCAACCCCTTTACTTTTGATTCAATTTACGTTTCTTGCAATTTAAGTTTCAACAATTTAATTATTCTGCACTTTTAATTCCCTGCCATTTACTTTCTGTTGGCTACATTTCATCCAAATTCACTTCAATGTTTGCTTGACTAAATTAATCACCCACTAAAGTTGCTTGATCCATCAATCCCTGTGGGATCGACCTCACTCTTGTGAGTTATTATTACTTGATGCGACCCGGTATACTTGCCGGTTGGATTTATGTGTTGGAAATTCATTTTTCCACAAAAACACCATCAAGTTTTTGGCGCCGTTGCCGGGGATTGATTAGATCAACAATGATTAAGTGGGTGAGAAGTCTAGATCAAGCATTTTCTTTGTTTTTGTTCTCTGTTCTAAGTTGAAACCAAGGTGTTTGTGTTTTTGCCTCACTAAGAAATTCTGTCTCTATGACATGACTTTCAATTTTCAATGGTGTTGTGTTTTGCAAAATTCAAATGGAGTTCACCTCATCTCTTAATCAAACAAACTTCATGGGATATTGCACGCCATCGCAATATGATTCAAGTCAGTATTCTAATTATGGTTGGGAATATCACCAGGAAGACACAAATTCTGAGCACTCCAATCCATGGAGATTTGCTTCAGAACCCCAAGATGAGCAAGAAAATTTTGAGGAATACCAACCACCACCACAAAATGATTCATATCATTATCCTCATGGTGGATGGGAGTATCAACAAGGAATGAAGGAGTATGAACAATCAAGTGAAATGAACTATTTCCCAGAGCCACAAAGTGACTCAAACTATTATGGCACGTACACAAAAGATGGCTGGGAAGGGAAATGCAATGATTCACATTCTAATTATTTAAGAACATTATCACTTGATCGTGTTGCCAGAGCATACTTGGAAGAGTGTTCATCATTTGATTATGCCTCAACACAAAATTCCCTCCAAGATCCATATCCTCAATTGAAGCAGAGAGTTGCATAGAAGAAGGATTCATGGAACCACCAATTCAAGAGGCTCTTAATGAAGAAATCACTCCAACAATCACACAGCAACCAAGTCTTGAATTCAAAGAAGTGAAGGCAACTAACAAGAGCACCAATTCTGTCCCTAAGTCAGCAAGCAAGCTCAACCAAGCCAATTTCAAAAGAAAGCTTGCTGAGAGGAAACCAAGAAAAGGGACAAAAGCTGAAACTTCTCCCCCCTTGAAGTCATTCCTCTTAACCAACTGGAAGAAGAGGAAGAAGACAAGGAAGCTTGCTGAAAGGAGACCAAGACAGGGGACAATAGCTGAAACTTCTCCCCTCTTGAAGTCATTCCTCTTAACAAACTGGAAAAAGAGGAAAAAAGTAAATAACAGGTAGTCAGTAGGTACATTTCCTCTCCATGCTTTGTTTAAATTTCAATAAATTGGCATATGATCACATTCTAAGTTTGGTGTTGCCTTGCAACAAATTATTTTCAATCTTTTTGGATGATTGCATCAAATCAAAAATGAAAGTGGATATAAAACCTTCTTAGTTTGTTTGGATGACTTTCTTAGACTTGTTTTGGAATTATCTTTTTTGAGTAGTATTTCTTCTCAGGAGTTTTATACCCTTTTAGCTACGTTCTTCGGTCCTGGGCTTTTCGACCTTCTGGACCTTTTTGGAGGTCGCACTGTTTTCTTTTATTAACTGTTTTTGTAAATACATCACCAAGACATCCTTATTCATGACAGACTATTCATTTAGTGATTGTATTTAACAAATAACAGTTTCTCTTGTTTAGTTTTAGTTCAAATAAATTAACATTTGGTTGCATTCTAAGTTTGGTGTTGCTATGCAACAAAATTTGGTTCCAATATCTATTAGATACTTGCATCAAGTCCAAGTGAAAGTGTCACACTAAATTTGGTGTGCCACTTATATTTTTATGCAATGTATTGTGCTCACCTTCTTAAGTTTGCAATCACAATGTCTCTGTCTCTTGTGCCTTGATTATTATCTTTAATTTTGCTTGCTTAGAACACATGTACTACTAACTTTTCATTGTATAAGACACTCATGATCCATCTTAGCCCCATAGCCACTGTTCTAATTATTGCTTGAGGATGAACAAGCATATTGAGTTTGGCAAAGGAAAGAGGAAGAATAGAGGAAAGAGGACAACAATAATGAAGATGAACTACAAGGTTGTAGAGTTCCTTTTCTTCTCATTTATTTCCAGCACTTTAATTTTCCTCTCATTTATTTCCAGCACTTTAAATTGCATGATTATCTTTATATTTTCTGTATACATGTGTGGTATGACTAAGCATAGCTTGAATTTGTTTTGAAATATGTTGTTGTGACATTATGACTACCAACTTAAATCCTGTGAGTTCAAAAGCAATAAAGCATCATGATCATAAACAAACAAGGCATTAAAGAAGATTTTAGCATGTGCATACAAGTATTGGAAAGCTAGTATGATT
>NC_029777.3:41238981-41247951 GCF_000817695.3 Arachis duranensis | reverse complement strand
TAAGCTAGATAGAAGCATCAATCATTTACATCTCTTTTGTAATTGTAGCATGCATAGAAAACTAGCTTGCCATGAACATTAACTTGCTACTCTTCTTACCTTGGATTGTCAATTTCTATTGCATGATTCTTTTCTTGCTTGCGGACAAGCAAGGTTTAAGTTTGGTGTTGTGATGACAAGTCATCATATACCTATTTTTCTATGCTTCTTCATACAAGAAATTGATGATTTGTGCTTAAATATTGAATGCTTTTGTACTTAAATGATATATTTTCTTGATATTTTAATTTTATAAATCTTGTAGGAAATAAGAAGAAAAAGAAGCAAAGAAGCACAAAAAAAGGAGAAAAAAAGAGCTTTGGGGTACACTTTAAAGTTGGGGTACACTTTGGAGCCTTAGGCCACGCTTTTAAAAGCATGGCCCATGACCAAATTAAAGAAGAAAACAACCAGCACGCACACTGCCCTGCCCTTGCCAAGGGCAGGGCAGTGTGGAAGCAGCCAACATGCACACTGCCCTGCTCTTGCCAAGGGCAGGGCAGAATCGTGATGCAAAGTGAGGTTGGAAGCAAGAATTTTCGCTAAGGTAAAATCTGGGCGCTCACAGCATGATCATGCCTCCTTCAAAGGGCTATAACTTGAGCTACAGACGTCCAATTGATGTGCTTCTAGTTGCATTGGAAAGCTGACATTCAGAGCTTTCCAACGATATATAGCAATCCATATTTGGAGGACAATTGAGGTAGGAACGAAAGGCATCTTTAAGGGCCATGAGGAAGCAAGAAACTAGGCCTTACTTTGGTGCCAAGAAAACCAAGGAAAAGAAGTAGCGTGTGCATCCACCAAGTTTCGAACTTGGAACTTCACTTTTGAAAACACTGCCCTACCCTCCGCGAGGGCAGGGCAGCATTTTGGTGATGCACACACATGCACCACTCTGGCGCACCAAGGGAAGGCTCGGCAGCATCATTCTGGCGCACAGGCATCACTCGGCAGCACCAGTAGCACGCATCTGGCGCACCAAAGAATTCTGCCCTGCCCTCCGCGAGGGCAGGGCAGCGTCCTGCACACATCAACGCACCACACGCATGGACCATGGGCCAGATGCACAATTTTCTGCCCTGCCCTCCACAAGGGCAGGGCAGCCTCCTGGGAGCAACATATGGGCCAAAATTCAATTTAATTCAATTCCTCACCAAATTGAATCAAAGCCAACCAAACCCATTTCTCCTCAAATCCAAAGCAAGCAAAGCCCACATCATCACTCAAAGGCACATGGATCAATTAAATTAGGATTTTTATTTTTGTAATTTGTTTTAATTTCATTTTCATTTTTTATTTTGTAAAGCCTATATAAAGGCATCAATTAGAGCTACACTAGGGAGTATTAGGATTTGAGAGCTCTCTCTCTTAGTTTTGATTGCTGTTTTGGAATTTTGGATTCTGAAGGAAGGAATTCTATTTCATTCCTGATTTGAGATTCATCTTATTCTCTTACTGCATAACTCAATTTTCATTTGCTGTTTTAAATCTTCTTCTTCTGCAATCTGTTCTTTTAATTTTCTGCAACTTCTCTCTTGGATCAAGGAAGGGATTGAGAGCTAGACTTGTTTTCTAGTCTCCTCCACCCCTGAGATCTTCAACTTTCCCTTAGCTATTGAAATTGAGCTGCATTTTACTTTCTGCTTCATTCCTCTCCTGCTACGTTTACTTTTCTGTAATTTCCTTTCCTGCATTCTGCACTTTCACATCTTTGCAATTTCCTTTCCTGCATTCTACACTTTCACATCTTTGTTCACATTGAGCTTGATTTAATTTCCTGCACATTTACATTTTCTGCAATTTAAATTTCTAGTTGATTAATCTATTGCTCTCTTTAATTTCCAGCACCTAACCCCTTTACTTTTGATGTAATTTACGTTTCTTGCAATTTAAGTTTCAGCAATTTAATTATTCTGCACTTTTAATTCCCTGCCATTTACTTTCTGTTGGCTACATTTCATCCAAATTCACTTCAATGTTAGCTTGACTAAACTAATCACCCACTAAAATTGCTTGATCCATCAATCCCTGTGGGATCGACCTCACTCTAAGTGAGTTATTACTACTTGATGCGACCCGGTACACTTGCCGGTTGTTTTATGTGTTGGAAATTCGTTTTTCCACAAAAACACCATCAGGATGGAAGAACAAGAGAATTCCAACTAAAGGGTTCTCAGAGGATTTATGGTTTGAAAGTAGAAAATAAAGTAGTTCTCATGATGATTGAATCAAAGATGACAAGAATTTCATTAAACTTTTGCATGTATCATATAGAGGATAACAAGTCTGGTGTGCAAGGCACCTAGAATGATGCATAAAGATCACAAGATGTACATCCTAGGAATTGAATTTAATTCTTTATACTACATGGCCAAACACTAAGTTTGGTGTTCACCAATGTCACATATATGCTCTCAAGAAGTCACGTTTTGGTTGTTAATTGATGAGGAACACTTAGTCAAAATTTTCAAAAATTCAAAAGTTAGTTATTGTTTTTCATTCTTGCCACCATATAGCTTAATCTGATGTTCATCTTGTTGTTGTGAATAGGAGTACAAGATCGATGGAGAGGGACAAGTCAAGGAGGGGCGCAGCTATCCTAGAGCAAAAGCAAGTCACATGTCCTTGGAAGTTGCTCGTTGGGAAGCACAACCTTGCACACGTTGGTTGGTTAGGTGTGTCATAAGAACACCTTAATGACCGAACCTACCAACCTAATAAAGAAGTAATCCTTGTCTTCATTCAATCTTACATGCACACCCTCCGTTTCCACCATCTCAAATGCATCTCCACCATCCAATTCCTCACCATTTTGTTTATAAATATTCCCCATTGATTTCGGACCTTATGACTTAACACTACATTTGCTTGCATCCATAATTCCTTTCTTGTATTCCTTCAACTATAAGTCATAACCGTGTGCTCATCCTTGTTCAAACCACCCTTGTTTTCACTTAATTAATCACTTACCTTCATCCTCAAGCCACACTCTCATTCTACCTTGTACAAGCTACACTAGCCACTCTTCCCTATCCTTTCTTTATCTTCCATGCGGTCTATTCTAAGCAATCAATGGCAGCCTCATCAAGCTCTAAAAGGAGAAAGAGAAAGGAGCCCATTGAAGAAATTCCCTTTGACAAATGGAGGATCAAGTCGGTATTCCATGAGATTCAACTTGAATGGATGAGACCTAAAGGAATATTACCAGAGATACTATTCCAACTTCTGGATGGTGAGTGCCAAGAGATCAAAGAGAAGGATGAAAGAAGAAGATGGGAGCTCCTCACTACTCCAATCACAAGAATAAATACAAATATTGTTAGGGAATTCTATGCCAACACAGTGAGGCAAGACACAAGCATTGACACCTCTTACAAAAGCTATGTAAGAGGTGTAGAAGTTGATTTCAGTCCAAAGGCCATCAGGAAAGTTCTTGGCCTAAGAACAATATATTTTGAAGAGGCTAGTTATTATGAAAGAGTGAGTGACAACCCTGATTGTGAGCTAACTGCTACTGATATTTGTGTAGTCAGGGCTGACTGGGTGAGGGATTCTAATGGAATGCCAAGGTTTCTTAGAAGATGAGACCTCATCCCGGAATCCAAAGGATGGTATGAAATTGTGAAGAGATCTATCATACGTAGTGTAAATACTTCAGAGGTCAATATCAAGAGAGCCACTATGGTACATTGCATTATGATTGGAGGAGAAATAAGAGTCCATGAACTCATAGCAAAGAATATTCAAGAGATATCTGAAAAGGGTGATCCGAACTCTTGGCTCCATTATCCTAGCACCATCCTTCGCCTATTCATGAAAGCTAAGGTGGCGCTAGAAGATGCAAAACCTGTTTGGCTAAATCAGGGCAAGCCAATCACTCCTCAGAGAATGTCATATGTAACTACTGCCCAAGGCCAATGAAGGCCGTAAAGGAGGAGAAGGAGGGAGGAACAACAAGTAGAGGAACATCAAGAAGAAGAGCAACATGAAGAGGAACAAGCTCTAACACCAACCACAACAGATAAGAGTCGAATGCAAGAAGCCATTGATGGGCTATCAAGGCAGTTTTTGCAAAGGCAAGAACAACAAAGGCACTTCCAATTTCACCTCATAAATCAACAAAAGGAGTTACAAATGAACCTAATGGAACAAAACAAGGAGCATTACTCTCAACTCTCTCAATCCATCTGCCTAGTGACAGAGAGGCAAGACCGTTTAGAGAAGCAAATGCAAGAACTTTCCCAACGCCACATTGATGGCATGGGAGCATTCAAGGAATTCACTACTCTTTATGATGCATGACATTGGTAGCACGAATTTCCACACCTCTATATTATTGTACCAGCAAATGCACTGGGTCGTGCAAGTAATACTTGAGCAAGTCAGGATCGATCCCACGAAGATTGTTGTTTGAATCAATATGGTTATGCTGCAGGTCTTAGTTAGAAAGATAAGAAGGATTTGGTTGAACTTTGTATAAGTACTTGTTATATCAAATATTTGGATGATAAATAGGAATAAGGAAGTAAATGGAATCAAAGGGAATAGAGTTGAGGTTTGGAGTTGCTTAGCCTTTCAGAACTAATTCTGGTAATACTATCTTCTCTGCTTGTGAGTGATCTCTTCTATGGCAGGCTGTATGTGATCAACGCCATGGACCATGGTCATTGATCTCCTCTGCTACAGCTTGAACGCCATTGGCCATAGTCATCCAATCTGACAAACGGTGAAGCGCTTAGCAAGTCATTCTCCTAGCGATCCTACTCAAAACGCCACAGACAAGGTCAAATCTCCCGGATCGGAGAACGCTGCTTCTTTGGATTCTAGCCTATACCACGGAGACCCTAATCTCCCTGAAAATTAGCTAAACTAGTGTCTCGAGAAGTCCCTAACGAAGTCGTGGATTAACCGTCTGAGAAATGTATAAACATAGTTGTTGCCTCGTGCTTTCCAGTCACGTACTCACACGAATCCAAGTAGACGCGGGTGTTTGTTAGGCACATTTATCTTAATGTGATGAACAGAGCTAATTTTTTAGATCAGCCAATTCACCACGATGAAAATCGGATATACATCTTAGATACAGATCAAACACGGATCGGAGAACAAATAGTAATACTTTTATTAATTCATAGGACTCAGCAAGGATCCTCCCTCAACCTACGAGGTTTAGAAACTCATACTGAAGTAAAACACAATGGTAAAAGTGATGTCAAAGTGTTTGAATAACATGAATAAAATCCCTTAAATTCTAAACAATGACTACGAAGGGTAAAACAGTCTATTTTGTGATAAAATCAACTTCTGGGACACACTTGGTTAGTGTTTGGACTGAGCTTTGATGAAATCCACGTACTTAGTCTTCCTTGAGTGTTGAACTCCATTCCTGGAACCTTTTTGGGCGTTGGACTCCAGCTTGGAATCCCTTTCAGGTGCTGGACGCGAGAACTAGTCGGATGGCTAGCATTGAGTGCTAGGTTTGGGCCTTCTAATCCGAAGCAAAGTATGAACTATTATATATTTCTGGAAAGCTCTAGAAGTCATATTTTTAAAACCATTGAGAGTGCTCTATTTAGACGTCTGTAGCTCCAGAAAATATCTTTCGAGTGCAGGTAGGTCAGATTTGGACGACATCTGCAGTGCCTTCTCTATCTATGAATTAGACTTCTGCTCCAGCTCCTCAATTTCAGCCATAAAATACCTAAAATTGCATAAAAACACACAAACTCAAACTAGAATCCAAAAATGTGAATTTAATACTAAAACCTATAAAAACTTGATAAAAACTAAATAAAACACACTAAAAACTATATGAAAATGATGCTAAAAAGCATATAAAATATCCGCTCATCACAACACCAAACTTAAACTTTTGCTTGTTCCCAAGTAACAAAAAATGCAGTGGGATGAAAAAGAAAATTAAGATACAATAAATTTCTAAGTTTCAAATGAAGCTTAGTTAAAATCAGATGAGCGGGACTTAGTAGCTTTTTGCTTCTGAATAGTTTTGACATCTCACTATCCATTGAAACTCATAGATGTTGGCATCTTTAAGAACTTAGAATCCAGATGATGTTATTGATTCTCTTAGTTAAGCTTATTTTAATTCTTGAACATAGCTTTCTGAGTCTTGACCGTGACCTAAAGCACTCTATTTTCTAATATTACCACCAGATACATTCATGCCACATACACTTTAACTGGGTGAAACTTTTCAGATTGTGACTTAGCTTTGCTAGATTCCCCAGATAGAGGTGTCTAGAGTTCTTAAGCACACTCTTTTTGCTTTAGACCATGACTTTAACCGCTCAGTCTCAAGCTTTTCACTTGACACCTTCACGTCGCAAGCACATGGTTAGGGACAGCTTGGTTAAGCCACTTAGGCCAAGATTTTATTTGTTTAGGCCCTCCTAACAACTAATGCTCAAAGCCTTGGGCCCTTTTACCCTTGCCTTTTGGTTTGAAGGGTTATTGGCTTTTTTTTTTGCTTGCTTTTAAATTTTTTTTCTTTCTTTTTCGCCTTCTCTTTTTTTTTTCGCATGCAAGCTTTTCTTTTTCTTTTTGCTGCTTTTTCTTGCTTCAAGAATCAATTTTTGGATTTTTCAGATTACCAATAATACTTCACTATCATCATCATTCTTTCAAGAGGCAACATTCATAAATTTCTACTTCAAATATGCACTGTTTATTCATACATTTAGAAAATATAATCAAATGACACAACATCACACAATTAAACTACTCTTATTTTAAACATGAAATTTATGCATCTCTCAATTGTTTTCAATAAAAAATTTTCTTTTAAGCAAGGTGAGAGATATATGGAATATTTTACAACTTTTAAGACATTTAATGAAAATGATCATGCAACTAAAACAAGAGAACAAATAAATAGACAGAAAACAGAAAAAAATAAAACAGGAAAGGAGTAAAAGAGAACGAATCCACCTGAATGTTATTGGCTAGTACTCCTCCTTGAGGATCCAATGTAGTGCATGATATATTTAATGTCACTCCTTTGTCTTTGTTAAGGCAGCTGCACAGGTTCATGTGCATGCTCTCTAGTTTGCTCCATCCTTTTCTTCTATACTTAAGAGTGGTAGAAGTCACAAGCAAAGCTTTTGCATCACCAAACTTAAGAGTTTTGTTCGTCCTCGAGCAAATATGATCAATGGGGAAGAAGAAGGTGGGTAGGTGGAGCTTCTGTGGGACCTACTAGTCCTGAGAGGCTAGAGAATCTAGATTTCCTGCTTCTCTACATTGGCATTTGAATGCCCATGAGGGGTGTTGAACACTCAGTGAGGGCTTCTTTGCTGGCGTTCAACTTTGACACTCCATCTAGAGTGTTTTGTTTTCACTGCTGTGAAATCTGTCTCCTGACTGATGCACATGATCATGACTCTGACAACTGAAAGGAAAGACAAAATGAAATAAAATAAATATGGTTGAGTAAGGTTGGGTTGCCTCCCAACAAGTGCTCTTTTAATGTCACTAGCTTGACTTTATTGCACCTAACTTAGTAGCAGTGTTGAGCCTCCTGGCTCTATATCTCCTTCAAGGTAATGTTTGACCCTCTGTCCTTTGACAGTGAACCTTCTTTCTTTACCTTAAAGCTCTATGTGCTCGTAAGGTGATACACTAGCAATCACAAACGGTCCTGTCTAACGGGATTTAAGTTTCCCAAGAAACAGTTTGAGTCTTGAGTTGAAGAGCCAGACTTTCCAACGCCGTTGAGAGCGCGCCATTTGGAGTTCTGTAGCTCCAGAAAATCCATTTCGAGTGCAGGGAGGTCAGATACACACAAACTCATAGTAAAGTCCAGAAATGTGAATTTAGCATAAAAACTAATGAAAACATCCCTAAAAGTAACTAAATCATGCTAAAAACTACCTAAAAACAATGCCAAAAAGCGTATAAATTATCCGTTCATCAGACAACTAACCAATTAGATTAAGATCGAAAGCTTTCTAGTACATCAAGAGAAAAGAAAGAGGAAGAAGAATGAAAACTATAATTGATCCATCAAATTACAACAGAGCTCCCTAACCCAATGAAAGGGGTTTAGTTGTTCATAGCTCTAGAAATGGAAATGAAAAAGGGTAGAATAGAATACATGCAGAAAGTGAATATACAGAGTGTAGTTCTCAAAAGTGCAACAGCTCCCTAATAGTTCAAAGCTACGCCTATATATACTATTCTTCTTGATCATCTAGTGAGTTCTCTAAGTCTTGGATATTTGCCTTTGATCTTGAGTTGAAGCAGTTACAATCATCAGTGGGCTCAGCTTTGTTTAGAGAAAAAGTGTGAGTTAGGCATGGGCGTTAGTTAGGACGTTAGTGTCGTTAACGTTAAGTAAGGATGTGGGTTCGGGAACGTTAGTGACAATCACCTTTTCCACTAACGTTTGATGAGCGGATAATTTATACGCTTTTTGGCATTGTTTTCATATAGTTTTTAGTAAGTTTAAGCTACTTTTAGGGATGTTTTCAGTAGTTTTTATGTTAAATTCACATTTCTGGACTTTACTATGAGTTTGTGTGTTTTTCTATGATTTCAGGTAAATTCTGACTGAAATTGAGGGATTTGAGCTAAACTCTGAAGAAGGCTGACAAAAGGACTGCTGATGCTGTTGGAATCTGACCTCCCTGCACTCGAAATGGAATTTCTGGAGCTACAGAACTCCAATTGGCGCGCTCTCAACGGCGTTGGAAAGTAGACATCCAGGGCTTTCCAGCAATATATAATAGTCCATACTTTATTCGAAGAATGACGACGTAACTTGGCGTTAAACGCCAAGTACACGCTGCTGTCTGAAGTTAAACGCCAGAAAAACGTCATGATCCGGAGTTGAACGCCCAAAACACGTCATAACTTGGAGTTCAACTCCAAGAGAAGCCTTAGCTCGTGGATTGATCAAGCTCAGCCCAA
>NC_029777.3:41234032-41235479 GCF_000817695.3 Arachis duranensis | reverse complement strand
TGGGTGAACCTTATGGAAACACCTATAACTCATCATGGAGAAATCATCCAAATTTCTCATGGAAGGATCAACAAAAACCTCAACAAGGTTTTAACAATGGTGGACGCAATAGGCTAGGCAATAGTAAGCCATATCCATCATCTTCTCAGCAACAGACAGAGAATTCAGAACAAAACACTTCTAATTTAGCCAATATTGTCTCTGATCTATCAAAAGCCACTTTCAGTTTCATGAATGAAACAAGATCCTCCATTAGAAATTTGGAGGCACAAGTAGGGCAGCTGAGTAAGAAAGTTATTGAAACTCCTCCCAGTATTCTCCCAAGCAATACAGAAGAGAATCCAAAAGGAGAATGCAAGTAGTCAACATGGCCGAATGCACTAGGGAGGAGAAGGATGAAAATCCTAGTGAGGAAGACCTCCTGGGACGTCCTTCAAGCAAGAAGGAGCTTCCTATTAAGGATCCTGAGGAATCTGAGGCTCATACAGAGACCATAGAGAATCCATTAAATCTCCTTCTGCCCTTCATGAGCTTGCCATTCATGAGCTCTGACTATTATTCATCCTCTGAAGAGGATGAAGATGTGACTAGTGAGCAAGTTGCTCAATATCTAGGAGCTATCATGAAACTGAATGCCAAGCTATTTGGTAATGAGACTTGGGAAAGTGAACCTCCCTTGCTCATTAGTGATTTGGATACTTGGATTCAGGAAACTCTACCTCAAAAGAGACAAGATCCTGGCAAGTTCTGGATACCTTGCACCATTGGCACCATGAGCTTTGAAAAAGCTCTGTGTGATCTTGGGTCAGGGATAAACCTTATGCCACTCTCTGTAATGGAGAAGCTAGGGATCATTGAGGTGCAACCTGCTTTGTTCTCACTGCAATTGGCAGATAAGTCAGTGAGACAAGCTCATGGGATAGTAGAGGACGTGCTCATAAAAGTTGAAGACCTCTACATCCCTGCTGATTTCCTAATCCTAGATACTAGGAAGGAAGATGATGAATGCATCATCCTAGGAAGACCTTTCCTAGCCACAGCAGGAGCTGTGATAGATGTCAACAGAGGAGAGTTAGTCCTTCAATTAAATGGAGAATATCTTGTGTTTCAAGCACATGGACATCCCTCTGTGACAAAAGAGAGTAAGCATGAAGAGCTTCTCTCAATTCAGAGTCAAGAAAAGCCCACACAGTCAAACTCTAAGTTTGGTGTTGTGAGGCCACAACCAAACTCTAAGTTTGGTGTTCAAACCCCATATCCAAACTCTAAGTTTGGTGTTGGGACTAGACAACATTGACTTGATCACCTTGTGGCTCCATGAGAGCCACTGTCAAGCTATTGACATTAAAGAAGCGCTTGTTGGGAGGCAACCCAATTTTATTTATCTAATTTTATTTTATTTTGTTTCTGTGTTATTTTTGTGTTTAATTAGGTACATGATCATGAG
>NC_029777.3:41231875-41233841 GCF_000817695.3 Arachis duranensis | reverse complement strand
TGGAAACAAGCAACAACCTGGCGTTAAACGCCAGGAAGGTGCACAGAGAGGACAAACTGGCGCTGAACGCCAGAAACAAGCATGAAACTGGCGTTCAACGCCAGAAACATGCATCACATGGGCGTTGAACGCCCAGAACATGCACCAATGGGCGTTTAAACGCCAGAATGGTGTGCCAAGGCATTTTACATGCCTATTTGGTACAGGGATGGAATTCCTTGACACCTCAGGATCTGTGGACCTCACAGGATCCCCACCTACCATATTCCCACCTTCCCTCCTAATCATATTTTTGTGCCTCCTCATCCTATTTTTGTGATTTGAATTCCCCATGTCACAATTCCCAATTTTCTTCATCAATCACCCCATTCACCATTCACATCAACCTCCTCTTTCCCACCCAACCCCACCCATATAGCCGAATCCATCTCCCCTAATCCCACCTATATAGCCGACTCCATCTCCCCTCACTCACCTCCATCTTCTTCTTCTTCTCTTCTTTCTTTTCTTGCTCGAGGGCGAGCAATATTTTAAGTTTGGTGTGGTAAAAGCATAGCTTTTTTGCTTTTTTCATTACCATTAATGGCACCTAAAAGGCCAGAGAAACCTCAAAGGGAAGACAAAAGCTTCCACCTCTGAGTCTTGGAAGATGGAAAGACTCATGTAAGCTGGAATAGCTCAGTTGGTTAGAACATGTGACTGCAAATCAAGAGATCCCTGAGATACCTCAGGGAATAAATGGTCCTCCACACAACTATTGGGAGCAACTATGGATAGGAGTACCAAAATTACTATAAATCATTCAACAGAAGCAAGGAAGAGACATAAAGGAGCTCAAAGAGCACCATTGGACCTTCAAGAAGGCGCCACCCTCACTCAGGTGGATTCATTCCTTGTTCTTTATTTCTTTCTGTTTTTCGGTTTTTAATGTTGTGTTTATCTATGTTTTGTGTCTCTACTTCATGATCATTAGTATGTAACCATGCCTTAAAGCTATGAATAAAATCCATTAGTCTTTCACCTCTCTTAAATGAAAAATGTTTTAATTCAAAAGAACAAGAAGTACATAAATTTTGAATTTATCCTTGAATCTAATTTAATTATATTGATGTGGTGGCAATATTTTTTTGTTTTCTGAATGAATGCTTGAACAGTGCATATTTTTGATCTTGTTGTTTATGAGTGTTAAAATTGTTGGTTCTTGAAAGAATGATGAACAAAGAGAAATGTTATTGATGATCTGAAAAATTTCATGAAATTGATTCTTGAAGCAAGAAAAAGCAGTGAAAAAAGGAAGCTTGCGAAAAAAAAAAAGAGAAAAAAAAAGTGGCGAAAATTTTAGCAAAGATCCAAGGCTTTGAGCATTAATGGATAGGAGGGCCCAAGGAAATTAAAAATAGTCCTAAGCGGCTAAATCAAGCTGCCCCTAACCATGTGCTTGTGTCATGAAGGTCCAAGTGAAAAGCTTGAGACTAAGTGGTTAAAGTCATGATCCAAAAGAGTGTGCTTAAGAGCTCTGGACACCACTAACTGGGGACTCTAGCAAAGCTGAGTCACAATCTGAAAAGGTTCACCCAGTTATGTGTCTGTGGCATTTGTGTATCCGGTGGTAATACTGGAAGACAAAGTGCTTAGGGCCACAGCCAAGACTCATAAAGTAGCTGTGTTCAAGAATCAACATGCCTAACTAGGAAAGTCAATAACACTATCTGAAATTCTAAGTTCCTAGAGAAGCCAATCACTCTAAACTTCAAAGGAAAAAGTGAGATGCCAAAACTATTCAGAAGCAAAAAGCTACAAGTCCCGCTCATCTAAATAAATTAATATTCACTGATATTCTGAGATTTATAGTATATTTTCTTCTTTTTATCCTAATTGATTTTTAGTTGCTTGGGGACAAGCAACAATTTAAGTTTGGTGTTGTGATAAGCGGATAATTTATACGCTTTTTGGCATTGTTTTTATA
>NC_029777.3:41227635-41230903 GCF_000817695.3 Arachis duranensis | reverse complement strand
TAGTTTTCACTGCGAGGATGGGATGTAGCCATTAGCCATGGGTGATGCCTCCAGACTGGTTAGTTGTGCGAGTGACAGCCGCACAGGTTATTTCCCCGTGAGGAATGAAAGTAGCCACAGTTGATGGTGAACCCCTATACAAAGCTTGCCATGGAAAAGAGTAAGAAGGATTGAGTAGAAGCAGTAGGAGAGCAGGCGTGCTTGGGCTCTACAGCATCTCCACCCGCTTATCTGAAATTCCTACCAATGAATCTGCATAAGTCTTCTATCCCTTTATTTTACATATAATCTATTTTCATTATTTCTATTTTCGAAAACCCATAAAACTATTTTAATCTACCTAACTGAGATTTGCAAGGTGACCATAGCTTGCTTCATACCAACAATCTCTGTGGATTCGACCCTTACTCACGTAAGGTTTATTACTTGGACGACCCAGTACACTTGCTGGTTAGTTGAACGAGATTGTGAAGAAAATAAACAATGCCTTCAGAGTATACATCCTACAAGTAGAAAGAACAAGTGATCACAATTTTGTCCACCAACGTTCCAGCCCAAAATGATCAATGTTAACTTCAACGTTAGTGGCACTAACGTGACCACTAACGTTGCTTCTTAGTCCTTCGCGAACGTTATTGGGAATCACCTTTTCCAATAACGTTGCCTTGTGCCCCCATTCCCTACGTTAGAGTTCACGTTAGTATAACTAACGTGACTCTTAACGTCGGCATGCCTAAGCTTCAAGAGCGTTAGTGACACTTACCTTTGTCACTAACGCTCCAAACACCCCTCCTTCCCACGTTAGAGCTCACGTTAATTAGATTAACGTGGTAGTTAATGCCATCTCTGATGTTAGTGACAAAGGTGAGTGTCACTAACATTGGCTTATCATGCTTAGCTCCACGTTATCTCTCACGTTAGTGGTCTTAACGTGACCACTAACGTGGGCAATGTTAGCTTAATCCAACGTTAGTGACAAAGGCGAGTGTCACTAACGTTGGCATTGTCTTCCCTTCCACGTTAAAGTTCACATTAACTGAGTTAACGTGACTCTTAACATGGCCAATTGCCAATTTCGAGCGTTAGTCGTATTCACTTTTACCACTAACGCTGGAGCTCCCTTTTCCTCCACGTTAACTACCACATTAAAGTAGTTAACGTGACAATTAACGTGGGCTATGATGGCTTCAAAGACATTATTGGTGATCACTTTTCTCATTAACGTTGCAAGCTTATTCCCATTCCGCATTAGTGGTCACGTTAATTAGATTAACGTGGATACTAACGTGGCTCTTCCTTGCTTCCTTTGTCCTGAAATCAAGCATATAAAGTGCATCAAAGCTCTAGCCCAAGTTATGAGATCATGCATTATCCAATTTATCATTCAATCCTTGCATAATCCTCATAAAATCATGTAAAATTCATAATGTTTGCTTGAATCAAGGTGTAAGTGTATTTTCATCCAAAACTTGCCTTATTCACTAAGAAAATGCATGAAACTACCCTAAAATAGTAAAGAAAAGGTCAGTGAAACTGGCCTAGATGCCCTGACATCATAGGGACACCAAATCTGCTGAAGATATTCTTTTGTAGAAACATCATTACTACTTCGGTGTCATTGGTTGGTGTTGCTATTGCTTCAACCCATTTAGACATGTAGTCTACTGCCACAAGGATGTAGGTATTTGAGTAGGAAGGCGGGAATGGTCCCATGAAATCTATACCCCACGCATCAAACAACTCAATCTCTAATATTCCTTGTTGAGGCATGTTGTGACCATGAGGAAGTTTGCCAGCCCTCTGGCAATTATCACAGTTACGGATGAACTCTCTAGAATCCTTAAAGAGAGTAGGCCAGTAAAAGCCACTTTGCATTACCTTAGTGGCTGTCTGCTCACCTCAAAAGTGTCCTCCATAGTCAGATCCATGGCAATGCCATAGAATTCTCTTTGCCTCTTTTTCAGACACACAACATCGGATTATTCCATTCGAGCATCTCTTAAAGAGATATGGTTCTTCCCATAGGTAGTATTTTGCATCATGCATGAGTTTCCAGGCTTGCTGCCTGGTAAACTCCTTGGAAATGAACCATATAGCTTTGTAGTTTACAATGTCTACAAACCAAGGTACTGTCCGGATGGCATAGAGTTGCTCATCTGGAAAGGATTCAGATATGTTAGTGGAGGTAGAAAAAGTCTCTGCTACTGGCTCAATCCGGGACAAGTGATTAGCCACCTGATTTTCTGTCCTTTTTCTATCTCTAATTTGTATATCAAACTATTGTAGGAGTAATACCCATCTTAAAAGTCTAGGTTTAGAATCTTGCTTAGTGAGTAGATACTTTAGAGCAGCACGATCAGTATAAATAATGACGTTAGACCCTACTAGGTAGGATCTGAACTTGTCAATGGTGATGAGCGGATAATTTATACGCTTTTTGGCATTGTTTTTAGGTAGTTTTTAGTAAGTTCAAGCTACTTTTAGGGATGTTTTCATTAGTTTTTATGTTAAATTCACATTTTTGGACTTTACTATGAGTTTGTGTGTTTTTCTATGATTTCAGGTAATTTCTGGCTGAAATTGAGGGACTTGAGCAAAACTCTGAAAAAGGCTGACAAAAAGGACTGCTGATGCTGTTGGAATCTGACCTCCCTGCACTCAAAATGGATTTTCTGGAGCTACAGAACTCCAAATGGCGCGCTCTCAATGGCGTTGGAAAGTAGACATCCAGAGCTTTCCAGAAATATATAATAGTCCATACTTTATTCGGAAATTGACGACGTAACTTGGCATTGAACGCCAAGTACATGCTGCTGTCTGGAGTTAAACGCCAGAAAAACGTCATGATCCGGAGTTGAACGCCCAAAACACGTTATAACTTGGCGTTCAACTCCAAGAGAAGCCTCAGCTCGTGGATAGATCAAGCTCAGCCCAAACATACACCAAGTGGGCCCCAGAAGTGAATTTATGCATCAAATACTTACTCATATAAACCCTAGTAGCTAGTCTAGTATAAATAGGATAAGTTACTATTGTATTAGACATCTTTGGTCTCAGTTTTGTTTTATTCTTCATCTGCGGAGACTATTGATCACTTTGTGGGGGGCTGGCCATTCGGCCATGCCTGAACCTTTCACTTATGTATTTTCAACGGTGGAGTTTCTGCACACCATAGATTAAGGGTGTGGAGCTCTGCTGTACCTCAAGTTTCAATACAATTACTATTACTTTTTATTCAATTCTCTTTTATTCTTATTCCAAGATATAC
>NC_029777.3:41225033-41227504 GCF_000817695.3 Arachis duranensis | reverse complement strand
TGATTAGCCGTGCTGTGACAGAGCATTTGGACCATTTTTACTGAGAGGATGGGATGTAGCCATTGACAACGGTGATGCCCTACATACAGCTTGCCATGGAGAGGAGTAAGAAGGATTGGATGAAAGCAATAAGAAAGTAGAGATTCGAAAGGATTCCAGCATCTCCGCAAGCCTATCTGAAATTCCCACTATTGATTTACATAAGTATTTCTATCCCTTTTTATTTTCTATTTATTATTAATTTTCGAAACCCATAACCATTTAATCTGCCTAACTGAGATTTACAAGGTGACCATAGCTTGCTTCATACCAATAATCTCTGTGGGATCGACCCTTACTCACGTAAGGTATTACTTGGATGACCCAGTACACTTGCTGGTTAAGTTGAACGGAGTTGTGTCCACACATAATTGAAAAAGTAATGAATTTTACAAAATACAATAACAAAGGAATCACAATTTCGTCCACCAAGTTTTTGGCGCCGTTGCCGGGGATTGTTCGAGTTTGAACAACTGACGGTTCATCTTGTTGCTCAGATTAGGTAATTTTCTTTTCAAAAATCTTTTTCAAAATTTTTCTTTTATTTCTCGTTTTTCCAAACTTTATTTTTGAAAAAAATTAATAAAAATCCAAAAAAATTAATAAAATCATAAAAATAAAAAATTATTTTGTGTTTCTTGTTTGAATCTTGAGTCAATTTTAAGTTTGGTGTCAATTGCATGCTTTAAAAAATTTTTCTTGTATTTTTCGAAAATTCCATGCATTCATAGTGTTCTTGATGATCTTCAAGTTGTTCTTGATAAGTCCTCTTGTTTGATCTTGATGTTTTCTTGTTTTGTGTTGTTTGTTGTTTTTCATATGCATTTTTCGTTTGTTAGAATCCATGCATTAAAGATTTCTAAGTTTGGTGTCTTGCATGTTTTTTTGCATTGAAAATTTTTCAAAATTATGTTCTTCATGTTCATCTTGACATTCAAAGTGTTCTTGGTGTTCATCTTGACATTCATAGTGTTCTTGCATGCATCTTGTGTTTTGATCCAAAATTTTTATGTTTTGGGTCATGTTTGCGTTTTTCTCTCTCCTCATTAAAAATTCAAAAATCAAAAAATATCTTTTCCTTATTTCCCTCCAAATTTTCGAAATTTTGGGTTGACTTGGTCAAAAATTTTTAAAAATTAGTTGTTTCTTACAAGTCAAGTCAAATTTTCAAAAATTTAAAAATCTTATCTTTTCAAAATCTTTTTCAAAAATCATATCTTTTCCAATTTTTCCTCTTTTTTGAAAATTTCAAAAATCTTTTTCAAAATATTTTCAAAATCTTTTTTTATCTTTTATATCATATTTTCGAAAATATGCTAACAATTAATATAATTGATTCAAAAATTTGAAGTTTGTTACTTTCTTGTTAAGAAAGGTTCAATCTTTAAATTCTAGAATCTTATCTTGTAGTTTCTTGTTAGTTAAGTCATTTTAAAAATTAAATCTTTTTCAAAAAAATCTTTTTCTTAAAATTTTTATCTTATCTTTTTATCATATCTTTTTCAAAAAAAAAATTATCTTTTTCAAAATTTGATTTCAAAATATCTTATCTAACTTCTTATCTTCTTATCTTTTTCAAATTTGATTTTAATATCTTTTTCAACTAACTATTTGACTTTTTGTTTGTTTCTTATCTTTTTCAAAACCACCTAACTACTTTTCCCTCTTCAATTCTCGAAAATACCTCTTTCTTTTTCAAAAATTCTTTTTAATTAATTAATTGTTTTAAATTTTAATTTCAATTACATCTTATCTCTAATTTTCGAAAATTGCTAACCCCTTTTTCAAAATTATTTTCGAAATCCCCCCTCTCTTTTCTTATTCTATTTAATTATTTAATTACTAACACTTCTCCTCACCTCTCTTCATCAAAAAATCCAAACCATTCTCCTTTCCTTATCCCCTTTCTTCTTCTACTAACATAAAGGAATCTCTATACTGTGACATAGAGGATTCCTCTTCTTTTCTTGTTTTCTTCTCTTTCATATGAGCAGGAACAAGGAAAAAGGCACTCTTGTTGAAATTGATCCAGAATCTGAAAGGACTCTGAAGAGAAAATTAAGAGAAGCTAAGTTACAACAATCTAAAGGTAACCTTTCAGAAACATTAGAACAAGAGAAGGAGATGGCAGCCGAAAATAATAATAATGCAAGGAGAATGCTTGGTGACTTCACAAAGCCAACGTCCAAATTTGATGGAAGAAGCATCTCTATTCCTGCCATTGGAGCTAATAATTTTGAGCTTAAGCCTCAACTAGTTGCCTTAATGCAACAAAACTGCAAGTTTTATGGACTTCCATCTGAAGATCCTTACCAGTTTTTAACTGAGTTCTTGCAGATATGTGAGACTGTAAAGACGAATGGAGTTGATCCTGAAGTCTACAGACTCATGCTTTTCCCTTTTGCTGTAAGAGACAGAGCTAGAATATGGTT
>NC_029777.3:41223799-41224257 GCF_000817695.3 Arachis duranensis | reverse complement strand
TAATCAATATGGCCGAATGCACAAGGGAGGAGGAGGATGAAAATCCTAGTGAGGAAGACCTCCTGGGACGTCCTTCAAGCAAAAAGGAGTTTCCTATTGAGGATCCAAAAGAATCTGAGGCTCATATAGAGACCATAGAGATTCCATTAAATCTCCTTCTGCCATTCATGAGCTCTGAAGACTATTCTTCCTCTGAAGAGGATGAAGATGTGACTGGAGAGCAAGTTGCTCAATATTTAGGAGCTATCATGAAGCTGAATGCCAAATTATTTGGTAATGAGACTTGGGAAAGTGAACCTCCCTTGCTCATTAGTGAACTGGATACCTGGATTCAGCAAATTTTACCTCAAAAGAAACAAGATCCTGGCAAGTTTTTGATACCTTGTACCATAGGCACCATGACCTTTGAAAAAGCTCTGTGTGATCTGGGGTCAGGGATAAATCTTATGCCACTCTCT
>NC_029777.3:41221563-41223546 GCF_000817695.3 Arachis duranensis | reverse complement strand
TTATTTTATTTTTATTTTGTGTTTTATTAGGTACATGATCATGAGGAGTCACGAAAAAGATCAAAAAAATTAAAAACAGAGTCAAAAACAGCAGAAAAAATTTCGCACCCTGGAGGAAGCACAGGCTGGCGTTCAACGCCAGTAAGATGCATCTGGCCAGCGTTCAACGCCAGAACAGAGCATCTTTCTGGCGCTGAACGCCAGAAACAAGCATTGTTCTGGCGTTGAACGCCAGGAATGTGCCTAGAGAAGAAAAGCTGGCGCTGAACGCCAGTAACAAGCATGAAACTGGCGTTCAACGCCAGAAACATGCTTTACATGGGCGTTGAACGCCCAGAAGGTGCACCACACGGCGTTTAAACGCCAGAATGGTGTGCAAAGGCATTTTACATGCCTATTTGGTGCAGGGATGGAATTCCTTGACACCTCAGGATCTGTGGACCCCACAGGATCCCTACCTACTATATTCCCACCTTACCTCCTAATCCTATTTTTGTGATTACTCCTCCCCATGTCACACTTCCCAAAACCCTTCACCAATCACCTCAATCTCTCTTCCCAATTACCATCTTCACCATCCACATCCATCCACTCTTCCCCATAAACCCCACCTACCTTCCAAATTCAAATTTTCTTTCCCACCCAATCCCACCCTATATGGCCGAATCTTCACTCTCCCCTTTCCCTATATAAACCCCTCCATCCCACTTCATTTTCACACAACACAACCCTCTCTTCTCCCCCTTGGCCGAATACACATTCACCCTTCTCCTCCATATTTTCTTCTTCTTCTTCTTCTCTACTTTCTTCTCTTGCTCGAGGGCGAGCAATATTCTAAGTTTGGTGTGGTAAAAGCATAAGCTTTTTGTTTTTCCATTACCATCAATGGCACCTAAGGCCAGAGACATCCAAAAAAAAAAAAAGAGAGAAGAAGAGAAAAAAAGGGAAGACAAAAGCTTCCACCTCTAAGTCATGGGAGATGGAAAGACTCATGTAAAGGGTTTATAGCTCAATGGTAGAACATTTGACTGCAAATCAAGAGATCCCTGAGATACCTCAGGGGATAAATTATCTCCAGACAATTATTGGGAGCAACTAAGGATAGGAACACCAAAATTACTAGGAATCATGCAACAGAAGCAAGGAAGAGACATAAAGGAGCTCAAAAAGCACCATTGGACCTTCAAGAAGGCGCCACCCTCACTCAGGTGGATTCATTCCTTGTTCTTATTTCTTTCTGCTTTTTGGTTTTTATGCTGTGTTTATCTATGTTTTGTGTCTCTACTTCATGATCATTAGTAGTTAGTAACTATGTCTTAAAGTTATGAATAATTCCATGAATCTTTCACCTCTCTTAAATGAAAAAAAATGTTTTAATTCAAAAGAACAAGAAGTACATGAATTTTGAATTTATCCTTGAATTTAATTTAATTATATTGATGTGGTGACAATACTTTTTGTTTTCTGAATGAATGCTTGAACAGTGCATATTTTTGATTTTGTTGTTTATGAATGTTAAAACTGTTGGCTCTTGAAAGAATGATGAACAAGGAGAAATGTTATTGATGATCTGAAAATTCATGAAATTGATTCTTGAAGCAAGAAAAAGCAGTGAAAAGAAAGCTTGCGAAAAAAAGAAAAAAATGGCGAAAAAATAGAGAGAAAAAGAAAAAGCAAGCAGAAAAAGCCAATAGCCCTTAAAATCAAAAGGCAAGGGTAAAAAGGATCCAAGGCTTTGAGCATCAATGGATAGGAGGGCCCAAGGAAATAAAATCCAGGCCTAAGCGGCTAAACCAAGCTGTCCCTAACCATGTGCTTGTGTCATGCAGGTCCAAGCGAAAAGCTTGAGACTGAGTGGTTAAAGTCGTGATCCAAAGCAAAAAGAGTGTGCTTAAGAGCTCTGGACACCACTAACTGGGGACTCTAGCAAAGCTAAGTCACAATCTGAAAAGGTTCACCCAGCTATGTGTCTGTGGCATTTAT
>NC_029777.3:41220851-41221428 GCF_000817695.3 Arachis duranensis | reverse complement strand
TTCAATAACACTATCCAAAATTCTAAGTTCCTAGAGAAGCCAATCATTCTGAACTTCAAAGGAAAAAGTGAGATGCCAAAACTGTTCAGAAGCAAAAAGCTACAAGCCCCGCTAATTAATATTCATTGATATTCTGGAATTTATAGTATATTCTCTTCTTTTTATCCTAATTGATTTTCAGTTTCTTGAGGACAAACAACAATTTAAGTTTGGTGTTGTGATGAGCGGATAATTTATACGCTTTTTGGCATTGTTTTCAGGTAGTTTTTAGTAAGTTCAAGCTACTTTTAGGTATGTTTTCATTAGTTTTTATGTTAAATTCACATTTCTGGACTTTACTATGAGTTTGTGTGTTTTTCTGTGATTTCAGGTAATTTCTAGCTAAAATTGAGGGACTTGAGCAAAACTCTGAAAAAGGCTGACAAAAAGGACTGCTGATGCTGTTGGAATCTGACCTCCCTGCACTCGAAATGGATTTTCTGGAGCTACAGAACTCCAAATGGCGCGCTCTCAACGGCGTTGGAAAGTAGACATCCAGAGCTTTCCAGAAATATATAATAGTCCATACTTTATTCGG
>NC_029777.3:41220360-41220762 GCF_000817695.3 Arachis duranensis | reverse complement strand
ATCTGGAGTTAAACGCCAGAAACACGTCATGATCCGGAGTTGAACGCCCAAAACACGTTATAACTTGGAGTTCAACTCCAAGAAAAGCCTCAACTCGTGGATAGATCAAGATCAGCCCAAGCATACACCAAGTGGGCCCCGGAAGTGGATTTATGTATCAATTACTTACTTATGTAAACCCTAGTAACTAGTCTAGTATAAATAGGATGATTTACTATTGTATTATACATCTTTTGACAGTTTAATCTTTTGACTGTTTAGCCTTTGATTATTCGGTCTCTTGATCATTCAGGGGGCTGGCCATTCGGCCATGCCTGAACCTTTCACTTATGTATTTTCAACGGTGGAGTTTCTACACACCATAGATTAAGGGTGTGGAGCTCTGCTGTACCTCAAGTTTCA
>NC_029777.3:41210396-41220275 GCF_000817695.3 Arachis duranensis | reverse complement strand
TTCTACTTTAGGCCGGGCGCATATCTCTTAGATTCCCCAACAGAATCTTCGTGGTATAAGTTAGATAGATGGCGGCATTCATGAGGATCCGGAAAGTCTAAAACTTGTCTATGGTATTCCGAGTAGGATTCTGGGATTGAATGACTGTGACGAGCTTCAAACTCCTGAAGGCTGGGCGTGATGACAAACGCAAAAGAATCAAGGGATTCTATTCCAACCTAATTGAGAAACGTCAGATGATTAGCCGTGCTGTGACAGAGCATAGGAACGTTTTCACTGAGAGGATGGGATGTAGCCATTGACAACGGTGATGCCCTACATACAGCTTGCCATGGAGAGGAGTAAGAAGGATTGGATGAAAGCAATAAGAAAGTAGAAATTCGAAAGGATTCCAGCATCTCCGCAAGCCTATCTGAAATTCCCACTATTGATTTACATAAGTATTTCTATCCCTTTTTTATTTTCTATTAATTATTCATTTTTGAAACCCATAACCATTTAATCTGCCTAATTGAGATTTACAAGGTGACCATAGCTTGCTTCATACCAACAATCTCTGTGGGATCGACCCTTACTCACGTAAGGTATTACTTGGATGACCCAGTACACTTGCTGGTTAAGTTGAACGGAGTTGTGTCCACACATAATTGAAAAAGCAATGAATTTTACAAAATACAATAACAAAGGAATCACAATTTTGTCCACCAATGGCATACACCACTGCAAGTAGCTCCTTTTCTGTAGAAGTGTAGTTTTTCTGCGCATCATTTAATACGCGACTAGCATACTAAATGAAATGTAGAAGCTTGTCATGTCTCTGACCTAGGACTGCGCCAATTGCATGATCACTTGCATCACACATTACCTCAAATAGCAAGTCCCAGTTGGGTGCAGAGATGATAGGAGCAATGACAAGCTTGGCTTTCAAAGTTTCAAAGGCATGCAGACATTCTTGGTAAAAGACGAATGGAACATCAGTGGCCAAGAGATTACATAGGGGTTTAGCGATTTTAGAAAAATCCTTTATGAACCTCCTGTAAAATCTTGCATGTCCTATGAAGCTTCTGATTGCCTTAACACTAGTAGGTGGAAGCAAGCGTTCTATCGCTTCCACCTTAGCTTGATCCACCTATATCCCCTTATTTGAGATCCGATGCCCAAGAACAATGCCTTCAGTTACCATGAAGTGGCATTTCTCCCAGTTTAGAACTAGGTTTGTTTCTTGGCATCTTTTCAAGACCTAGGTCAGATCATCATGACAGGAGTCAAGTGAGTGTCCATAAATAGAGAAGTCATCCATGAATACCTTAAGGAATTCCTCTACCATATTAGAAAAGATGGATAACATGCATCTTTGAAAGGTGGCAGGCGCATTGCACAGGCTAAATGGAATTCGTCTATAGGCGAACACGCCAGAGGGATATGTGAATGTTGTCTTCTCTTTATCCTGTGGATCTACTGCTATTTGATTGTACCTGAAATATCCATCTAGGAAACAATAAAAAGCATGACCTGCTAGTCTTTCTAACATTTAGTCAATGAAGGGTAAACAAAAGTGATCTTTCCTACTAGCGTCATTGCGTCTTCTGTATTCAATGCATATGTGCCACCCTGTAACTGTCCTTTTTGGGATCAACTCATTCTTTTCATTGTGAACCACTATCAATCCTCCCTTCTTAGGAACAACATGGATAGGGCTCACCCATGGGCTATCAAAAATGGGATAAATAATCACAGCCTCAAAGAGCTTAGTGACTTCCTTCTGCACTACTTCCTTCATAGCTGGGTTCAATCGCCTGTGTGGTTGTACCACTGGTTAGGCATTATCCTCCAACAGGATTTTATGCCTGCATTGAGCAGGGATAATACCCTTAAGGTCACTTATAGTCTACCGATGAGCGGATAATTTATACGCTTTTTAGTATTATTTTTAGGTAGTTTTTAGTATGATTTAGTTAGTTTTTAGTATATAATTATTGGTTTTTATGCAAAAATCACATTTCTGGACTTTACTATGAGTTTGTGTGTTTTTCTATGATTTCAGGTATTTTCTAGCTGAAATTGAGGGACCTGAGCAAAAATCTGATTCAGAGGGTGAAAAAGGACTACAGATGCTGTTGGATTCTGACCTCCCTGCACTCGAAATAGATTTTCTTGAGCTACAGAAGCTCAATTGGCGCGCTCTCAATTGCGTTGGAAAGTTGACATCTTGGACTTTCCAACAATATATAATAGTTCATACTTTGCCCGAGTTTTGATAACACAAACTGGCGTTTTAACGCCAACTTTCTACCATTTTCTGGCGTTAAACACCAGAATTGGCATAAAAGCTGGAGTAAAACGCCCAAACTACCACTAGAGCTGGCGTTTAACCTCAAGAGAAGCCTATTCATGTGAAAGCTTCAATGCTCAGCCCAAGCACATACCAAGTGGGCCCCGGAAGTGAATTTCTGCATCATTTACTTATTTCTATAAACCCTAGGTTACTAGTTCATTATAAATAGGACCTTTTACTATTGTATTTTTATCATAGGGAGATCTTTAGATCATTTTTGAGACTATCTTTGTATCACTGTTGATCTCTTGATCACGTTTAGGGGGCTGGCCATTCGTCCATGCCTGGACCTTCATCACTTATGTATTTTCAACGGTAGAGCTTCTACACCTCATAAATTAAGGTGTGGAGCTCTGCTGTTCGTCAAGAATTAATGCAATTACTACTGTTTTCTATTCAATTTAAGCTTATTCTTGTTCTAAGATGTTCATTCACACTTCAACATGATGAATGTGATGATCAAGTGACACTCATTACCATTCTCACTTATGAACGCGTGTCTGACAACCACTTCCGTTCTACCTGAAAACAAGCTTGAATGTATATCTCTTGGCCTCCTGGTCCACGACGCATGGTTGCCTCTCCTGACAACAGAGCCTTCTATTCCGTGAGATCAGAGTCTTCATGGTATAAGCTAGAATCAATTGGCAGCATTCTTGAGATCCGGAAAGTCTAAACCTTGTCTGTGGTATTCGGAGTAGGATCTGGGATGGGATGACTGTGATGAGCTTCAAACTCGCGAGTGCTGGGCACAGTGACAGTGCGCAAAAGGAAGATTTGATCTTATTCCAACACAAGTGAGAACCGACAGATGATTAGCCCTACGTAACCCATAGCCGGACCATTTTCACTGAGAAGACGGACGGTAGCCATTGACAACGGTGATTCCCCAACATACAGCTTGCCATGAAAAGGAGTACGCATGACTGGATTAAAGCAGTAAGAAAGCAAGGATTCAAAAGGAACAAAGCATCTCCGAACGCTTATCTGAAATTCCTACCAATGAATTACATAAGTATCTCTATCCTATTTTATGTTTTTATCTGTCTTTTAATTATCAAAATCCCATAACCATTTGAATTTGCCTGACTGAGATTTACAAGATGACCATAGCTTGCTTCAAGCCGACAATCTCCATGGGATCGACCCTTACTCACGTAAGGTATTATTTGGACGACCCAGTGCACTTGCTGGTCAGCTACGCGGAGTTGTGAAGAAAGTATGTGACATCACGATTTCGCGTACCAAGTTTTTGGCGCCACTGCCAGAGATTATTCGAGTTTGGACAACTGACGGTTCATATTGTTGCTTAGATTAGGTATTTTTCTTTTTATTTTGTTCTTCAAAATTTTTAAGAATGAATTCTAGAGTTTCAGATGATGCTTTTATCATCACAGGAATAAAAAAATTTTGAGCTTATTTTCTTTTTCAAAATAATTTTCAAAAAAAAATACAAAAAAATTTCTTAAAATCATAAAAATAAATAATATTTTGTGTTTCTTGTTTGAGTCTAGTGTCAATTGCATGACTTTATTCTTGCATTTTTCGAAAGTGTGTTCTTGTGTTCTTCATTAATCTTCAACTTGTTCTTGATGATTTTCTTTGTCTGATCTTTAAAGTCTCTTGTTTTGTGTCTTTTGTTGTTTCTCATGTGCATTCTCAAATTGTTAGTGTCTCTAGTATGAAAATTTCTAAGTTTGGTTTCTTGCATGTCTTTCTTTTCTTAATTTTTTTTTCAAAAATACGTTCTTGATGTTCATCATGACCTTTATAGTGTTCTTGATGTTCATCTTGACATTCAAAGTGTTTTTGCATGCATCCCTTGTTTGATCTTAGTTTTTCATGATTAGTTTCATTTTGTTATTTTTTTCTCATCATTAAAAATTTAAAAAAATAAAAAAAATATATCTTTTCAAGTCGTAATACAGAGAATTGAAGATTCAGAACATACAGTAGAGGAATTACAGAGAAAAAGCTGTGCGTTCAAAACGCCCAGTAAGGAAGGATTTCTGATGCCAGAATGGATACCATTATGGGCGTTTAACGCCAGGATAACACCATGGAGGTGATTTTGTTTTCAATTCAAATCTTTTTCAATTTTTCAAGTTTTAAAACTAATTTTTCAAAACCTTATCTTTTTCATATCCTCTCTTATCAATCATATCTTTTTCAAAATTAAATCTTTTTCATTTTTCTTTTAATATTTTCGAAAATCCTTGCTAACAATTAATGTTGTGATTCAAAAATTTCAAGTTTGTTACTTTCTTGATAAACAAAAGAGATAAAACCGACGAATAAGAAACAAAACTCATTAGGAAAAAAAATATTTTATCTTTTATTCTTTTTTTATGGAATATACACATCAATCTTTATGGACCATACCTTTCATTCCGCTTCCAGTTTCTATAAAGGTTCTATATTTGAATTTTATAATCATATCTTTTAATTTCTTGTTAGTCAAGTCATCAATTTTAAAAATCAAATCCTTTTTTTTAAAAATCTTTTTCAATCATATCTTTTTAAAATTATATCTTTTTAAAATCAAATTTTTTCAATCATATCTCTTTTAATTTGATTTCAAACTTTTTTTTCTAACTTCTTATCTTTTCAAAATTATTTTCAAATCTTTTTCAACTAATTACTATTTCTTATCTTTTTCAAAACCACCTAACCACTTTTCCACTCCCAATTTTTGAAAATCACTAACCACTTTTCCAAAAATCTTTTTAAATTTTGAAAACTCTCTCTCTCATCTCTTTCTATTTAATCACTAACACTTATCCTCCTTTAATAATTTAGACTCCCTCCCTCTCTATAAGTTCGAATTCTTCTCTCTACCTCATTGGAACAAACAGCTTTGAGCTTAAGCCTCAATTAGTTTCTCTGATGCAACAGAATTGCAAGTTTCATGGACTTCTATTGGAAGACCCTTATCAGTTCTTGGCTGAATTCTTGTAAATCTGTGACACTGTTAAGACCAATGGAGTTGATCCCGAGGTCTACAAACTTATGCTTTTTCCTTTTGCTGTAAGAGACAGAGCTAGTATATGGTTGAACTCACAACCTAGAGACAGTCTGAACTCTTGGGAAATGCTGGTCAATGCCTTCTTAGCTAAATTCTTTCAACCTCAAAAGATGAGTAAGTTTAGAGTAGAAGTTCAAACCTTCAAATAGAAGGAAGGTGAATCCCTCTATAAAGATTGGAAAAGATACAAGCAATTGACCAGAAGGTGTCCTTCTGACATGCTTTCAGAATGGAGCATCATAGGTATCTTATATGATGGTCTGTCTGAGTTATCCAAGATATTATTGGACCATTCTGCAGGTGGATCTATTCATCTGAAGAAAACGCCTGCAGAAGCCCAGGAACTCATTGAAATGGTTGCAAATACCCAGTTCATGTACACTTCTGAAAGAAATCCTGTGAACAATGGGACAACTCAGAAGAAAGGAGTTCTTGAGATTGATACTCTGAATGTCATATTGGTTCAAAATAAATTTTTGACTCAGCAAGTCAATATGATTTCTCAGAATCTGACCGGATTACAAGCTGCATCCAGCAGTAATAAAGAAGCATCTTCTGAAGAAGAAGCTTATGATCCTGAGAACCCTGCAATGAAAGAGGTGAATTACATGGGAGAATCCTATGGAAACACATATAATCCTTCATGGAGAAATCATCCAATTCTCTCATGGAAGGACCAATAGAAGCCTCAACAAGGTTTCAACAACAATAATGGTGGAAGAAATAGGTTTAGCAATAGCAAGCCTTTTCCATCATCTTCTCAGCAACAGAAAAAAAATTCTGAGCAGAATCTCTCTAGCTTAGCAACCATAGTCTCTGAGCTATCCAAGACCACTCTCAGTTTCATGAATGAGGCACGGTCCTCTATCAGAAATCTAGAGGCACAAGTGGGTCAGCTGATTAAAAAAGTTACTAAAACTCCTCTTAGTACTCTCCCAAGCAATACAGAAAAGAACCCAAAAAGAGAGTGCAAGGCCATCAACATAACCAAAGTGGCCGAATGCACAGAGGAGGAGGAGGACGTGAACCCCAGTGAGAAAGACCTCATGGGACATCATCTGGACAAAAAGGAGTTTCCTATTGAAGAACCAAGGGAATCTGAGGCTCATACAGAGACCATAGAGATTCTATTGAACCTATTCTGCCAATCATGAGCTCTAATGAGTATTCTTCCTTTGAAGAGGATGAAGATATTACTGAAGAGAAAGTTGCTAAGTACCTTGGAGCAATCATGAAGCTGAATGCCAAGTTATTTGGTAATGAAACTTGGGAGGATGAACCCCCCTTGCTCACCAATGAACTGAATAATTTGATTAGGCAGACATTTCCTCAGATGAAACCGGATCCCAGAAAATTATTAATACCATATACCATAGGCACCATGACCATTGAGAAGGCTCTGCATGACCTGGGGTCAGGCATAAACCTCATGCCACTCTCTGTAATGGAGAAACAGAGAATCTTTGAGGTACAAGCTGTAAGAATCCCACTAGAGATGGCAAACAAATCCATGAAATAGGCTTATGGACTTGTAGAGGATGTTTTAGTAATGGTTGAGGGCCTTTACATCCCTGCTGACTTCATAATCCTAGATACTGGGAAGAAGGAGGATGAATCCATCATCTTTGGAAGACCCTTCCTTGCCACAGCAAGAGCTGTGATTGATGTGGACAGAGGAGAGTTAGTCCTTCAATTGAATGAAGACTACCTTGTGTTTAAGGCTCAAGGATCTCCCTCTGCAACTATGGAGAGGAAGCATGAAAAGCTTCTCTCAATACAGAGTCAACCATAGCCCCCACATTCAAACTCTAATTTTGGTGTTGGGAGGCTCCAACCATGCTCTGAATATCTGTGAAGCTCCATGACAGCTCACTGTTAAGCTATTGACATTAAAGAAGCGCTTATTGGGAGGCAACCCAATTGTATTTATCTATGTTAGATTTCCATTTTCCATTGTTATTTCATGTTTTCTTTAGGTTGATGATCATGTGGAGTCACAAAAATAACTACAAAAATCAAAGCAAAAATAAAAAACAGCATCAAAAATGGCACACCCTGGAGGATGAGCTTACTGGCGTTTAAATGCCAGTAAAGGTAGCATAATGGGTGTTAAACACCCAGTCTGGCATCATTCTGGGTGTTTAACGCCAGAAAAGGGCACCAGACAGGCGTTTAACACCAGAAAAGGGCTCCAAGCTGGCGTTAAACGCCAAAAAGGGAAGAAAAGTTGGCGTTAAATGCCAGGAATGGGCAGCAACCTGGCGTTTAACGCCAGGATTAGCACTCAGATGGCATTTACACGCCAGAATGGTGCAGGGATGAGAAATTCTTGTTCTCTCAGGATCTGTGAACCTCACAGGATCCCCACCTACCTCAACCCACTCTTCCCCAAAACTCCCACCTACCTCACTATTCAAATTCAAACACTTTCCCTCCTAAACCCAACCCCTAATACATGAACCCTACCCCTCTTTTCACTCCTATAAAAACCCCCATTTCTCCTTCATTCTCACACATCATAAACACTTCTAACCCCCATTGGCCGAACCAATCACACCTCTCTATCTCCTCTGTTTCTCCTTCTTCTCCATCCTTCTTTCTTCCTTTGCTCGAGAACGAGCAAACCCTTTAAGTTTGGTGTGGAAAAAGCATTGCTTTTTGTGTTTCCATAACCATTTATGGCACCTAAGGCCGGAGAAACCTCTAGAAAGAGGAAAGGGAAGGCAAAAGCTTCCACCTCTGAGTCATGGGAAACGGAGAGATTCATCTCAAAGGTCTATCAAGACCACTTCTATGAAGTTGTGACCAAGAAGAAAGTGATTCCTGAGGTCCCTTTCATGCTAAAAAAGAATGAGTATCCGGAGATCCGACATGAGATTCGAAGAAGAGGTTAGGAAGTTCTCATCAACCCCATTCAACAAGTCAGAATCTTAATGGTTCAAGAGTTCTACGCTAATGCATGGATCACTAAGAACCATGATCAAAGTGTGAACCCGAACCCAAAGAATTGGCTTACAATGGTTCGGGGGAAATACTTAGATTTCAGTCCAGAAAATATAAGGTTGGCATTCTACTTGCCAATGATGCAAGGAGATGCACGCCCCTACACTAGAAGGGTCAACTTTGATCAAAGGTTGGACCAAGTCCTCATGGACATATGTGTAGAAGGAGCTCAGTGGAAAAGAGACTCCAAAGGCAAGTCGGTTCAATTGAGAAGGCATGACTTTAAACCCGAGGCTAGAGGATGGTTGGAATTCATCCAATGCTCCATCATTCCTACTAGCAACCGATCCGAAGTGACTGTAGATCGGGCAATCATGATCCATAGCATCATGATTGAAGAGGAAGTATAAGTTCATGAGGTCACATCTCTATAACTCTTCAAAGTGGCTGACAAAACCTCCACCTTGGCAAGGTTAGCCTTTCTTCATCTCATCTATCACCTATGAAATTTAGCTGGAATTGTCATAGAGGAAGACATCCTCATTGAAGAGGACAAGCCCATCACTAAAAAGAGGATGGAGCAATTAAGAGAGCCCACTCATGGACCTCAATAAGAGAATGAGGAAGTCCCTCATCAAGAAATTCCTGAGATGCCTCAAGGGATGTATTTTTCTCCACACAACTATTGGGAGCAACTCAACACCTTTTTGGGAGATTTGAGTTCTAATATGGAGCAACTAAGGATGGAGCACCAAGAGCACTCCATTATTCTCCATGAAATTAGAGAGGATGAAATAGCCATGAGGGAAGAGCAACAAAGGCAAGGAAGAGACATAGAGGAGCTCAAGCGTTCCATTAGATCTTCAAGAGGAAGAATTAGCCGCCATCACTAAGGTGGACCCGTTCTTTGATTTCCTTGTTCTTTTCTTTCTGTTTTTCGATTTTTATGCTTTATGTGTTATCTATGTTTGTGTCTTCATTACATGATCATTAGTGTTTAGTATCTATGTCTTAAGGCTATGAATGTCCTATGAACCCTTCACCTTTCTTAAATGAAAAATGTGCCTAATTACAAAAGAACAAGAAGTACTTGAATTTCCAAATTTATCTTGAAATTAGTTTGATTATTTTGATGTGGTGGTAATACTTTTTGTTTTCTGAATGAATGCTTGAACAATGCATAATTTTGATAGTGAAGTTTATGAATGTTAAAATTGTTGGCTCTTGAAAGAATGATGAAAAAAGAGAAATGTTATTGATAATCTGAAAAATCATAAAATTGATTCTTGAAGCAAGAAAAAGCAGTGAATAACAAAGCTTGCAAAAAAATGGCAAAAAAGAAAAAGAAAGAAAAAGAAAAAGCAAGCAGAAAAATCCAATAGCCCTTTAAACCAAAAGGAAAGGGTAAAAGGGATTCAAGGCTTTGAGCATTAATGGATATGAGGTCCCAAAGGAATAAAATACTGGCCTAAGCGACTAAATCAAGCTGTCCTTAAGCATGTGCTTGTGTCATGAAGGTCCAAGAGAAAAGCTTGAGACTGAATGGTTAAAGTCGTGATCCAAAGCAGAAAGAGTG
>NC_029777.3:41205573-41210375 GCF_000817695.3 Arachis duranensis | reverse complement strand
AGTCACAATCTGAAAAGGTTCACCCAGTTATGTGTTTGTGGCATTTTTGTATCCGGTGGTAATACTGGAAAACAAAGTGCTTAGGGTCACGACTAATACTCATAAAGTAGCTGTGTTCAAGAATCAACATACTGAACTAGGAGAATCAATAACACTATCTTAATTCTGAATTCCTAGAGATGCCAATCATTCTGAACTTCAAAGGATAAAGTGAAATGCCAAAACTGTTCAGAAGCAAAAAGCTACTAGTCCCGCTCATCTAATTGGAGCTAAGCTTCGTTGATATTTTGGAATTCATTGTATATTCTCTTCTTTTTATTCTATTTTGTTTTCAGTTGCTTGGGGACAAGCAACAATTTAAGTTTGGTGTTGTGATGAGCGGATAATTTATACGCTTTTTGGCATTATTTTTAGGTAGTTTTAGGAATGATTTAGTTAGTTTTTAGTATATAATTATTGGTTTTTATGCAAAAATCACATTTCTGGACTTTGCTATGAGTTTGTGTATTTTTCTGTGATTTCAGGTATTTTTCTGGCTGAAATTGAGGGTCCTGAGCAAACGTCTGATTCAGAGGCTGAGAAAGGACTACAGATGCTATTAGAAAGTGTGTGAGATCACAATTTCACGTACCATCCACCCAAGGAAGGTCTTATGTGTTTTAAGCACCTGAATCAGTGCTTCTTCTTTCTGTGGCTCTAATATAAAGCTTATGATTACATGATAGGTATCTCTCTCTCCCAGAAATGCATATTTCAGGGAGGAAGGTAATGGCTTAAGCTCAAGCTTAGGAGGCTTCTCCTTTTCCTCAGAGGTTTCCAGAGGTTCCTCTGAATCAGGCTGAGTATCATCAAGAATATCATCAAGCCTGTCCTTGAAACTTTTGGCCATGTTCACCTCTTCCACCAGGGAATCAATGAGGTCAATGCTCATACATTTCTCAGGAATGTCTGGGTGCTGCATAGCTTTGACAACATTCAGGACAAACTTTTCCTGATTGACTCTTAAGGTTACTTTCCCTTTTTCAGCATCAATAAGGGTCCCTCCTATAACTAGGAAAGGTCTTCCTAGAATAAGAGATGCACTCTTATGCCCTTCCATTCCAATTCCACAAAGTCAGTGGGAAAGGCATAGGGTCCAACCCTGACAATCATGTCTTCAACTACTCCTGATAGCATCTTAATAGAACCATCAGCAAGTTAAAGGCACATGCAGGTTGGTTTGTCTTCATTAGTCAAACTAAGTTTCTTTATTAGTGAAGCAGGTATTAGGTTGATGCTTGTTCCAAGGTCACATAGAGTTGTCATTGTACAAGCATCACCTAGAGTGCATGGTATCATAATGATTCCAGGGTCTTTAAGTTTCTCTAGTAAGCTATTCGGAATGATTGCACTGTATTCCTCAGTGAGGAAGACTACTTGTGTCTCTCTCCAATCCTTCTTATGACTTAGAATGTCCTTTATGAACTTTGCAGAAGAAGGTATCTGTTCAAGGGCTTCTGCAAAAGGGATCTTTATCTCTAATGTTCTGAGATACTCTACAAAGCGGGAAAACTATTTATCCCTTTCCTCTTGACATAGTTTCTGAGGAAATGACATCCTAGCTTTATAATCATCAACCCTGGTTGATGGAGGCCGAATGCCATGTGTGTTGGAAAGGGGGCTATTACCTTATTTAGTAGGGTTGTTGTCATTAGGTGACTGACTTTCCTTGCTTGGGTGTTCAACTCCCAAGCTGCTGCCCCCTAGGGCGTTTGAACGCCCATTATTTGCCCTTTCTCTCTGAGCATTTGAAGGCCCAATCTCTGCCATTTCCTGGCGTTCAACACCAAGAGGGATTCCTCTCTGGGCATTTAAACGCCTAGAGTTAACTTATGCAGAGACCTGGTTATCCTCTATGGGCTTTTCATTTTTATTATACTGAGGTTGGTTAGTTAAAGTTTCTCCATTCCTCAGTTGGATAGCCTGGCATTCATCTGTTATCTGCTTACATAACTGCTGCCTTGTTTGACTCAACTGGGCTTCTATATTTCTATTAGAAGCCAGAGTTTCTCGCAGAGCCTCTTGCGGTTCCAACATTTGCTGGCCAAGGGCGTGCAGTTGCTGAGTCAATGGGCCATCCTGCTTTGGAGGGTTAGGTTCAACAGCTACTGCCTTAACCTCTCCTTTTATAGAGGCCTCAGGAGATGAGTACAGATGCTGATTAGTGGCAACTGTCTGATGAGCGGATATTTTATACGCTTTTTGGTGGTATTTTTATGTAGTTTTTAGTTTGTTTTAGTTACTTTTTAGTATATTTTTCTTAGTTTTTATGCAAAAATCACATTTCTGGACTTTACTATGAGTTTGTATGTTTTTCTGTGATTTCAGGTATTTTTTGCTGAAATTGAGGGACCTGAGCAAAAATCTGATTTAGAGGCTGAAAGAGGACTGCATATACTATTGGATTCTGACCTCCCTGCACTCGAAATGGATTTTCTAGAGCTACAGAAGCCCATATGGTGCGCTCTTAATTGCGTTGGAAAGTAGACATTTTGGGCTTTCCAGAAATATATAAAAGTAAATACTTTGCCCAAGTTGAGATCACACAAATTGGCGTTTAATGCCAACTTTCTACCCTATTCTAGCATTAAACGCCAGAACTAGCACAAAAGGTGGAGTTAAATGCCCAAACTGGCACAAAAGCTGTAATTAAACGCCAGGAATAGCCTATGCATGTGAAAGCTTCAATGCTCAGCCCAAACACACACCAAGTGGGCCCCGGAAGTGGATTTCTACATTATCTATCCTAGTTTACTCATTTTCTGTAAACCTAGGTTACTAGTTTAGTATAAAAACTACTTTTAGATATTTATTGTGGATCTCATGACATTTTACATCTGACTTTGTATCTTCTATGACATGAGTCTCTAAACCCCATGGTTGGGTTGAGGAGCTCTGCTATGTCTCGATGAATTAATGCAATTATTTTTGTTTTCTATTCAATCACGCTTATTTCTATTCTAAGATATTCATTCGCACTTCAACATGATGAATGTGATGATCCGTGACACTCATCACCATTCTCAACTTATGAACGCGTGCCTGACAACCACTTCCGTTTTACCTTAGATTGAACGTGTATCTATTGGATTCCTGGTTCACGAGTTTGATTCCCTCTCCTGACAACAAAGTGTTCAATTCCGTGAAACCAAAGTCTTCATGGTATAAGCTAGAATCAGTTGGCAGCACTCTTGAGATTCGAAAATTCTAAACCTTGTCTGTGGTATTCCGAGTAGGATCTGGGAAGGGGTGATTGTGACAAGCTTCAAACTCACAAATGTTGGGTGCAGTGACAGTGTGCAAAAGGATCAATGGATCCTATTCTAGCACGAGTGAAAACCGACAGATGATTAGCCATGCAGGAAACCATAGAGGACCATTTTCACTGAGAGGATGGATGGTAGCCATTGACAACGGTGATCCACCAACATACAGCTTGCCATGGAAGGAACCTTGCGTACGTGAAGAAGACAACAGAAGGAAAACAGAGATTCAGAAGACAGAGCATCTCCAAAACCTTAACATGTTCTCCATTACTGCATAATAAGTATTATTCATTTCATGTTCTTTTACTTTATACAAACAAAACTCTTTTCATTATTAATCTCCTGACTAAGGTTTACAAGATAACCATAGATTGCTTCAAGCCAACAATCTCTGTGGGATCGACCCTTACTCACGTAAGGTATTACTTGGACGACCCAGTGCACTTGCTGGTTAGTGGCGCCGGAGTTGTGAAAAGTGTGAATCACAATTCCGTGCACCAAGTTTTTGGCGCCGTTGCCGGGGATTGTTCGAGTTTGGACAACTGACGGTTCATCTTGTTACTTAGATTAGGAAAAATTGTCAGTTTGTTAGTTTAGGGTCTTTTTATTTTCTTTTCAAAAACATTTTCAAAAATCTTGTTTTTCTTTATTAATTTCTTTTCCTTGATTCTAGTTTCATTTCTTTTCAAACAATTTTAAGTTTGGTGTCCTTTGTGTTTTTATTTTCTTAAAAATTTTCAAAATTTGTTCTTGGTGTTCATCTTGACATTTAAAGCTTTCTTGTTCGTTTCCCTTGTTTTGATCTAAAAATTCTATGTTTGGTGTCATTTTGTGGTTTTTCTCTTTCCTCATAAAATTCAAAAATAAAAAATATATCATTTCCTTTAATTGCTCAAAATTTTCGAAATTTTAGTCTCATTCTATTATTGTGATTGAAAAATTTTAAGTATGGTGTTTTCTTATTAAGAAAGTGATGAGCGGATAATTTATACTCTTTTTGGCATTGTTTTTAGGTAGTTTTTAGTAAGTTCAAGCTAATTTTAGGGATGTTTTCATTAGTTTTTATGTTAAATTCACATTTCTGGGCTTTATTATGAGTTTGTGTGTTTTTCTATAATTTCAGGTAATTTCTGGCTGAAATTGAGGGACTTGAGCAAAACTCTGAAAAAGGCTGACAAAAGGACTGCTGATGCTGTTGGAATCTGTCCTCCCTGCACTCAAAATGGATTTTCTAGAGCTACAGAACTCCAAATGGTGCGCTCTCAACGGCGTTGGAAATTAGACATCCAGAGCTTTCCAGCAATATATAATAGTTCATACTTTATTCGGGAATTGACGACATAAAGTGGTGCTCAACGCCAAGTACATGCTGCTGTCTGGAGTCAAACGCCAGAAACACGTCACGACCCGGAGTTGAACGCCAGAAACACGCTATAACTCGGCGTTCAACTCCAAAGGAAGCCTCAGCTCGTGGATAGATCAAGCTCAGCCCAAACA
>NC_029777.3:41204664-41205458 GCF_000817695.3 Arachis duranensis | reverse complement strand
TTTCTATTCAATTCTCTTTTATTCTTATTCCAAGATATACGTAGCACCTCAACTTGATGAATGTGATGATCTGTGACACTCATCATCATTCTCACCTATGAACGCGCGTGACTGACAACCACTTCCGTTCTACTTTAGGCTGGGCGCATATCTCTTAGATTCCCCAATAGAATCTTCGTGGTATAAGCTAGATAGATGGCGGCATTCATGGGAATCCGGAAAGTCTAACCTTGTCTGTGGTATTCCGAGTAGGATTCTGGGAATCCAGAAAGTCTAACCTTGTCTGTGGTATTCCGAGTAGGATTATGAGATTGAATGACTGTGACGAGCTTCAAATTCCTGAAGGCTGGGCGTTAGTGACAGACGCAAAAGAATCAAGGGATTCTATTCTAACTTGATTGAGAACCGACAGATGATTAGCCGTGCTGTGACAGAGCATAGGACCATTTTCACTGAGAGGATGGGATGTAGCCATTGACAACGGTGATGCCCTACATACAGCTTGCCATGGAAAGGAGTAAGAAGGATTGGATGAATGTAATAAGAAAGTAGAGATTCGAGAGGAGCACAGCATCTCCATATGCCTATATAAAATTCCCACCATGGAATTATATGAGTAACTATTTACTATTTTATTTTCTGTTTATTATTTATTTTCGAACTTATCATAAACCATTTAATCTGCCTAACTGAGATTTACAAGGTAACCATAGCTTGCTTCATACCAACAATCTCTGTGGGATCGACCCTTACTCACGTAAGGTATTACTTGGACGACCCAGTACACTTGCTGG
>NC_029777.3:41202280-41204472 GCF_000817695.3 Arachis duranensis | reverse complement strand
CAAGTTTTTGTCGCCGTTGCCGGGGATTGTTCGAGTATGGACAACTAACGGTTCATCTTGTTGCTCAGATTAGGTAATTTTCTTTTCAAAAATCTTTTTCAAAATTTTCTTTTCTTTTTCGTTATTTTTTTCTTTTCCAAAAATATTTTCAAAAATAATAATAAAAATACAAAAAAATCATAAAATCATAAAAACCAAAAAAATATTTTGTGTTTCTTATTTGAGTTTTGAGTCAATTTTTAAGTTTGGTGTCAATTGCATGTTTCTAAAATCTATGCATCAATTTTTCGAAAATTTCATGCATTCATAGTGTTCTTCATGATCTTCAAGTTGTTCTTGGTAAGTCTTCTTGTTTGATCTTGATGTTTTCTTGTTTTGTGTTGTTTGTTGTTTTTCATATGCATTTTTCGTTTTTTAGAAGTCCATGCATTAAAAATTTCTAAGTTTGGTGTCTTGCATGTTTTCTTTGCATAAAAAATTTTTCAAAAATATGTTCTTGATGTTCATCATGATTTTCAAAGTGTTCTTGGCGTTCATCTTGACATTCATAGTGTTCTTGCATGCATCTTGTGTTTTGATCCAAAATTTTCATGTTTTGGGTCACTTTGGTGTTTTTCTCTCTCATCATAAAAAAAATTCAAAAATCAAAAAAATATCTTTTCCTTTTTTATCTCCTAATTTTCGAAAATTTGAGTTGACTTAGTCAAAAATTTTCAAAATTAGTTGTTTCTTACAAGTCAAGTCAAATTTTCAATTTTAAAAATCTTATCTTTTCAAAATCTTTTTCAACAAATTTTCAATTTTTAAAAATCTTATCTTTTTGAAATCTTTTTCAAAAATCATATCTTTTCCATTTTTCTTTTTATTTTTGAAAATTTTCAAAAATCTTTTTCAAAATATCAAATTTTCAAAATTACACTAACAAGTAATATGATTGATTCAAAAATTTGAAGTTTGTTACTTTCTTATTAAGAAAGGTTCAATCTTTAAATTCTAAAATCCTATCTTTTTAGTTTCTTGTTAGTTAAGTAATTTTATTTTTAAAAATTAAATCTTTTTCAAAATATCTTTTTCTTAAAAATCTTATCTTTTTATCTTATCTTTTTCAAAAATTTGATTTCAAAATATCCTATCTAACTTCTTATCTTTTTATCTTTTCAAATTTGACTTAAATATCTTTTTCAACTAACTCTTTGACTTTTTGTCTGTTTCTTATCTTTTTCAAAACCACCTAACTACTTTTCCCTCTCTAATTTTCGAAAATATCTCATCTCTTTTTCAAAAATTCTTTTTGTTTTAAAATTTTAATTTTAATTCTATCTTATCTTTAATTTTCGAAAATCACTAACTCCTTTTCAAACTTATTTTTGAATTTCTCCCTCTCTCATCTCTTTTTATTTATTTAATTATTTACTAACACTTCTCTTCATCTCTTATCACCTCTGCTATCCTTACTCTTTATACAGACTATTCATTCTTCTTTACTCTTCTCCCCTTTCTTCTTCTACTAACATAAAGGAATCTCTATACTGTGACATAGAGGATTCCTCTTCTTTTCTTGTTTTCTTCTCTTTCATATGAGCAGGAACAAGGACAAGAGCACTCTTGTTGAAGCTGATCTTGAACCTGAAAGGACTCTGAAGAGGAAACTAAGAGAAGCTAAATTACAACAATCCAGAAGTAACCTTTCAGAAATTTTCGAACAAGAAAAGGAGATGGCAGTCGAACCCAATAATGATAATGCAAGGAGGATGCTTGGTGATTTTACTAAGCCCACGTCCAAATTTGATGGAAGAAGCATCTCCATTCCTGCCATTGGAGCCAATAATTTTGAGCTTAAACCTCAACTAGTTGCTTTAATGCAACAGAACTGCAAGTTTCATGGACTTCCATCTGAAGATCCTTACCAGTTTTTAACTGAGTTCTTGCAGATTTGTGAGACTATTAAGACGAATGGAGTTGATCCTGAAGTCTACAGACTCATGCTTATCCCTTATGCTGTGAGAGACAGAGCTAGAATATGGTTAGATTCACAACCTAAGGATAGCCTGGACTCCTGGGATAAGCTGGTCACGGCTTTCTTGGATAAATTCTTTCCTCCTCAAAAGCTGAGCAAGCTTAGAGTGGATGTTCAGACCTTTAAACAAAAAGATGGTGAATCCCTCTATGAAGCTTGGGAAAGATACAAGCAG
>NC_029777.3:41199208-41202076 GCF_000817695.3 Arachis duranensis | reverse complement strand
TAACCAATTCATGTACACTTCTGAGAGGAATTCCGTGAATAATGGGACACCTCAGAGGAAGGGAGTTCTTGAAATTGATGCTCTGAATACCATATTGGCTCAGAACAAAGTGTTGACTCAGCAAGTCAACATGATCTCTCAAAGTTTGAATGGATGGCAAAATGCATCGAACAGTACTAAAGAGGCAGCTTCTGAAGAAGCTTATGATCCTGAAAACCCTGCAATGGCAGAGGTTAATTACATGGGTGAACCTTATGGAAACACCTATAATTCATCATAGAGAAATCATCCAAATTTCTCATGGAAGGATCAAAAGGAGAGTGCAAGGCCATTGATGTGATCAATATGGCCGAATGCACAAGGGAGGAGAAAGACGAAAATCCTAGTGAGGAAGACCTCCTGGGACATCTCTCAAGCAAGAAGGAGTTTCCTATTAAGGATCCAAAGGAATCTGAGGCTCATATAGAGACCATAGAGATTCCATTAAATCTCCTTCTGCCATTCATGAGCTCTGAAGACTATTCTTCCTCTGAGGAGGATGAAGATGTGACTGGAGAGCAAGTTGCTCAGTATTTAGGAGCTATCATGAAGCTGAATGCCAAGTTATTTGGTAATGAGACTTGGGAAAGTGAACCTCCCTTGCTCATTAATGAACTAGATACCTGGGTTCAGCACATTTTACCTCAAAAGAGACAAGATCCTGGCAAGTTCTTAATACCTTGTACCATAGGCACCATGACCTTTGAAAAAGCTCTATGTGATCTGGGATCAGGAATAAATCTTATGCCACTCTCTGTAATGGAGAAGCTGGGGATCATTGAGGTACAACCTGCCTTGTTCTCATTACAATTGGCAGACAAGTCATTGAGACAAGCTTATGGAATAGTAGAGGACGTGTTAGTAAAGGTTGAAGGCCTTTACATCCCTGCTGATTTCATAATCTTAGACACTAGGAAGGAAGAGGATGAATGTATCATCCTTGGAAGACCTTTCCTAGCCACAGCAGGAGCTGTGATAGATGTCAACAGAGGTGAATTAGTCCTTCAATTGAATGCGGACTACCTTATGTTTAAGGCATATGGCCATCCCTTTGTGACAAAAGAGAGTAAGCATGAAGAGCTTCTCTCAGTTCAGAGTCAAGAAGAGCCTCCACAGTCAAACTCTAAGTTTGGTGTTGGGAGGCCACAACCAAACTCTAAGTTTGGTGTTAATACCCCATATCCAAACTCTAAGTTTGGTGTTTGGACTATACAACATTGACCTGATCACCTTGTGGCTCCATGAGAGCCCACTGTCAAGCTATTGACATTAAAGAAGCGCTTGTTGGGAGGCAACCCAATTTTATTTATCTAATTTTTATTTTATTTTATTTTATTGTTATTTTCTGTTTTATTAGGTACATGATCATGTGGAGTCACGAAAAAATATAAAAATTAAAAACAGAATCAAAAGCAGCAGAAGGAAAATCACACCTTGGAGGGAGGACAGACTGGCGTTCAACGCCAGTAAGAAGCATTTGGCTGGCGTTCAACGCCAGAACAGAGCATGAATCTGGCGCTGAACGCCAGAAACAAGCAACATTCTGGCGTTTGAACGCCAGGAATGTGCCTTGAGGAAAGCTGGCGCTGAACGCCAGTAACCAGCATGGAACTGGCGTTCAACGCCAGAAACATGCTACACATGGGCGTTGAACGCCCAGAGTGTGCATCATCTCGGCGTTTAAACGCCAGAATGATGTGCAAAGGCATTTTACATGCCTAATTGGTGCAGGGATGTAATTCCTTGACACCTCAGGATCTGTGGACCCCACAGGATCCCCACCTAACATATTCCCACCTTACCTCCTAATCCTATAACACTCTTCCCCATATCACACTTCCCAACAACTTCAATCTCTCTTCCCAATTACCCCCTTCACCACTCACATCCATCCACTCTTCCCCGTAAACCCCACCTACCTTCAAAATTCAAAAACACTTTCCCACCCAATCCCACCATAAATGACCGAAACTATACCCTCTCCCCTCCCTATATATACCATTCCCTTCTACTTCATTTTCACACAACACAAACCCCCTCTTCTACACCTTGGCCGAAACACCATCTCTCCCTCTCCTCCATATTTCTTCTTCTTCCTCTCCTCTTTTTTCTTCTCTTGTTCGAGGGCGAGCAATATTTTAAGTTTGGTGTGGTCAAAGCATAATCTTTTTTGTTTTCCATTACCATCAATGGCACCTAAGGACGGAGAATCCTCTAGAAAAGGAAAAGGGAAGATAAAAGCTTCCACCTCCGAGTCATGGGAGATGGAAAGATTCATCTCCAAAAGCCATCAAGACCACTTCTATGATGTTGTGGCAAAGAAGAAGGTGATCCCAGAGGTCCCTTTCAAGCTCAAGAAAAATGAGTATCCAGAGATCCGACATGAGATCCGAAGAAGAGGTTGGGAAGTCCTAACCAAGATCCGAAGAAGAGGTTAGGAAGTTCTTACCAACCCCATTCAACAAGTCGGAATTTTAATGGTTCAAGAATTCTATGCCAATGCATGGATCACTAAGAACCATGATCAAAGTATGAACCCGAGTCCAAAGAATTATCTCACAATGGTTCGAGGGAAATACTTTGATTTTAGTCTGGAGAATGTGAGGTTGGCGTTCCACTTGCCCATGATGCAAGAAGATGTACGCCCCTACACTAGAAGGGTCAACTTTAATCAAAGGTTGGACCAAGTCCTTATGGACATATGCGTGGAAGGAGCTCAATGGAAAAAAGACTCCAAAGGCAAGCCAGTTCAACTAAGAAGACTGGACCTCAAGCCTGTGGCTAGAGGATGGTTGGAGTTCATTCAACGCTCCATCATTCCCACTAGCA
>NC_029777.3:41164774-41199139 GCF_000817695.3 Arachis duranensis | reverse complement strand
AAGAGATGCATGAGGAAGCTCATCATCAAGAAATCCCTGAGATGCCTCAAGGGATGCACTTTCCTCCCAATAACTATTGGGAACAACTCAACACTTCCTTAGAAGATTTGAGCCACAAAAGCAATGAGGGAGGAGCAACAAAAGCAAAGAAGGGACATAGAAGAGCTTAAGGACATTGTTGGTCCTTCAAGAAGAAGACGCCACTAAGGTGGATTCATTCCTTGTTCTTATTTCTTTTTGCTTTTCGGTTTTTATGTTGTGTTCATTTATGTTTTGTGTCTCTACTTCATGATCATTAGTGTTTAGTAACTATGTCTTAAAGTTATGAATAATCCCATTAATCCTTCACCTCTCTTAAATGAAAAACGTTTTTAATTCAAAAGAACAAGAAGTACATGAATTTCGAATTTATACTTGAATTTAGTTTAATTATATTGATGTGGCGACAATACTTTTTGCTTTCTGAATGAATGCTTGAACAGTGCATATTTTTTATCTTATTGTTTATGAATGTTAAATTATTGGCTCCTGAAAGAATGATGAACAAAGAGAAATGTTATTGATGATCTGAAAAATCATGAGATTGATTCTTGAAGCAAGAAAAAGCAGTGAAAAAGCAAAAGCTTGTGAAAAAAAAAGAAAAAAATTGGCGAGAAAAAAAATTTTATTAGAAAGAAAAAGAAAAAGCCAATAGCCCTTAAAACCAAAAGGCAAGGGTGAAAAGGATCCAAGGCTTTGAGCATCAATGGATAGGAGGGCCCAAGGAAATAAAATCCAGGCCTAAGCAGTTAAATCAAGCTATCCCTAACCATGTGCTTGTGTCATGAAGGTCCAAGTGAAAAGCTTGAGACTGAGTGGTTAAATTGTTATCCAAAGCAAAAAGAGCGTACTTAAGAGCTCTGGACACCTCTAACTGGGGACTTTAGCAAAGCTGAGTCACAATCTGAAAAGGTTCACCCAGTCATGTGTCTGTGGCATTTATGTATCCCGTGGTAATACTGGAAAACAAAGTGCTTAGGGCCACGGCCAAGACTCATAAGTAGCTGTGTTCAAGAATTAACATACTTAACTAGGAGAATCAATAACACTATCCGAAATTCTAAGTTCCTAGAGAAGCCAATCATTCTAAACTTCAAAGGAAAAAGTGAGATGCCAAAACTATTCAGAAGCAAAAAGCTACAAGTCCCGCTCATCTAATTAAATTAATATTCATTGATATTCTGGAATTTATAGTATATTCTCTTCTTTTTATCCTAATTGATTTTCAGTTGCTTGGGGACAAGCAACAATTTAAGTTTGGTTCTTTTTATCCTAATTGATTTTCAGTTGCTTGGGGACAAGCAAAAATTTAAGTTTGGTGTTGTGATGAGCGGATAATTTATACGCTTTTTGGCATTGTTTTTAGGTAGTTTTTAGTAAGTTCAAGCTACTTTTAGGGATGTTTTCATTAGTTTTTATGTTAAATTCACATTTCTGGACTTTATTATGAGTTTGTGTGTTTTTCTGTAATTTTAGGTAATTTCTGGCTGAAATTGAGGGACTTGAGCAAAACTCTGAAAAAGGCTGACAAAAGGACTGCTGATGCTGTTGGAATCTGACCTCCCTGCACTCAAAATAAATTTTCTAGAGCTACAGAACTCCAAATGGCGCGCTCTCAACGGCGTTGGAAATTAGACATCCAGAGCTTTCCAGCAATATATAATATTTCATACTTTATTTGGGAATTGACGACATAAAGTGGTGCTCAACGCCAAGTACATGCTGCTATCTGGAGTCAAACGCCAGAAACACGTCACGACCCGGAGTTGAACGCCAGAAACACGCTATAACTCGGCGTTCAACTCCAAAGCCTGAACCTTTCACTTATGTATTTTCAACGGTGGAGTTTCTACACACCATAGATTAAGGGTGTGGAGCTCTGCTGTACCTCAAGTTTAAATACAATTACTATTATCTTCTATTAAATTCTCTTTTATTCTTATTCCAAGATATACATAGCACTTCAACTTGATGAATGTGATGATCCGTGACACTCATCATCATTCTCACCTATGAACGCGCGTGACTGACAACCACTTCCGTTCTACTTTAGGCTGGGCGCATATCTCTTAGATTCCCCAATAGAATCTTCATGGTATAAGCTAGATAGATGGCGGCATTCATAGGAATCCGGAAAGTCTAACCTTGTCTGTGGTATTCCGAGTAGGATTCCGGGAATCCAGAAAGTCTAACCTTGTCTGTGGTATTCCGAGTAGGATTCTGGGATTGAATGACTGTGACGAGCTTCAAACTCCTAAAGGCTGGGCGTTAGTGACAGACGTAAAAGAATCAAGGGATTCTATTCCAACCTGATTGAGAACCGACAGATGATTAGCCGTGCTGTGACAGAGCATAGGACCATTTTCACTGAGAGGATGGGATGTAGCCATTGACAACGGTGATGCCCTACATACAGCTTGCCATGGAAAGGTGTAAGAAGGATTGGATGAATGTAATAAGAAAGTAGAGATTCGAGAGGAGCACAGCATCTCCATATGCCTATCTGAAATTCCCACCATGGAATTATATGAGTAACTATTTACTATTTTATTTTCTGTTTATTATTTATTTTCGAACTTATCATAAACCATTTAATCTGCTTAACTGAGATTTACAAGGTAACCATAGCTTGCTTCATACCAACAATCTCTATGGGATCGATCCTTACTCACGTAAGGTGTTACTTGGATGACCCAGTACACTTGCTGGTTAAGTTGAACGGAGTTGTGATCACACGTGCCATTACCAGGGATTATTAAGATCCCAATTCATCATACCATGATCTCTTTGGGGTATTTTTGATAGAGCCAATATTTAAATTTCATACAAATACAAAGAGACCAACTTTGAGGATCACAATTTCGTCCACCAGAAAGTTTCAACATTTAAAATTTTGAAATCACATCTTTTTCAAAACTCCCTAACCACTTTTTATCTCTTCATTTTTTGAAAATCCTCACCCAAAAATTTTTCAAATCTTTTTAATTAATTAATTATTTTAGTTTTCAATTTTCTTTTATTTTCAAAAAAATAATAATAAATAACAATAATAATAAATACAATAAAAAATAAATAAAAATTCTTTGTTTACAATCAACATCATATCCCTTTCTCCATCATGGATCTAAGTGAAAATGAACAGTCCAGAAGGACTTTGGGGTCATATGTTAATCCCACTACTGCTTCATATGGGGGTAGTATCTGTATACCCCCCATTAAAGCTAGTAATTTTGAGTTAAACCCTCAGCTCATTATCATGGTGTAGTAAAATTGTGAGTTTTTCGGTCTTCCACAAGAAGAACCTACTGAGTTTCTGGTATAATTCTTACAAATTGCTGACACAGTACGTGATAAGGAAGTAGATCAGGATGTCTACAAACTATTACTGTTTCCATTTGCTGTGAAAGATCAAGCTAAGAGGTGGTTAAATAACCAACCTACAGCAAGCATAAGAACATGGAAACAGCTGTCAAAAAAATTCTTGAATCAATATTTCCCTCCTAAAAGGATGACACAGCTAAGGCTAGACATCTAAGGCTTCAAACAAGGAGATAATGAATCTCTTTATGAAGCCTATGAGAGGTACAGAGAGATGCTAAAGAAATGCCCCTTTAAAATGTTTTCAGAGTGGGTGTAGTTAGACATCTTCTACTACGGGCTTACAAAAAAAGCTCAGATATCTCTAGACCACTCAGCTGGTGGATTTATACACATGAGAAAGACGATTGAAGAGGCTCAAGAGCTCATAGATACGGTTGCTAGAAATCAACACCTGTACTTAAATAGTGAGTCCTCCATGAAAGAAGAAGCTAAGGCAGTATCAACTGACTTTAGTCCTCAGGAACAAGTTGCTGAACTTAATCAGGAACTATCTTCTATAACAAGACAGTTAGCAAAATTTAAGAAGATGCTACAAGAAACCAAAAATGCTAATAAGGATATGGAATCACAATTGAATCAGACAAAATAGCAGTTATTAAAACAGATAACAGAAGAGTGCCAAGTAGTTCAGTTAAGAAGTGGAAAAACATTAAATACCTCAACTCAGAGCAGCAGAAAGCCAAGAAAAAAACAACTGACAGAGGATGAGTAAACTGCTACCCAAAATCCCTCTGAGGACAGTAAGAGCCCAGAGAGGAATGATTCTGGCATTCAAACGCCAGAAAAAGGTGAAAAACTGGCGTTAAACGCCCGGTGGATACCCAGTTCTGGCATTCAAACGCCAGAAAAGGGTAAAAAATTGGCGTTAAACGCCCATTGGGAGCCCAATTTTGGCTTTCAAACGCCAGAAAGGGGAGGGAATCTGGCGTTAAATGCCCATCCAGCCCCCAAGCCTGGCGTTCAAATGCCAATGAGGGATCAGACACCTGCAAGTGCTGATAGTAGCCCCTCTAAGAAGGCTTCTCCAACCACCTCTATAGGAAATAAACCTGCAGCAACTAAGGTTGAAGAATACAAAGCCAAGATGCCTTATCTTCAGAAACTCTGCCAAGCAGAACAGGATAAATAATTTCCCCATTTTGCAGACGATCTCAGGACTCTTGAAATCAAGATTCCGTTTGCAGAGGAACTTGAGAAAATACCCTCTTATTCTAAGTTCATGAAAGAGATCTTAAGTCATTAGAAGGATTGAAGGGAAACTAAAAAAGTCTTCCTCACTGAAGAATGCAGTGCAGTCATTTTAAAGAGCTTACCAGAAAGTTTAAGGAACCTGGGAGCTTCATGATACCATGCACATTAGAGGGCACTTGTACCAAGACAGCTCTATGTGATCTTCGGGCAAGTATCAACCTAATCCCTGCATCCACTATCAAAAATCTTGGCTTGACTGAAGAGGTTAAACCAACCCAGATCTGTCTTCAACTTGCTGATGGCTCTATTAAATATCCATCAGGCATAATTGAGGACATGATTGTCAAGGTTGGGCCATTCGCCTTTCCCACTGGCTTTGTGGTGCTGGAAATAGAGGAGCACAAGAGTGCAACTCTCATTCTAGGAAGACCTTTCCTAGTAATTGGACGAACCCTCATTGATGTCCAAAAAGGGGAGGTGACCTTGAGAGTCAATGAGGACGAGTTTAAGTTAAATATTGTCAAAGCTATGTAGCATCCAGACACCTCAAAAGACTGCATGAGCCTTGATATTATTGACTCTCTGGTAGAGGAGATCAATATGGCTGAGAGTCTCGAATTAGAGCTAGAGGACATCTTTGAAGATGTTCACCCTGCTCTGGAGGAACCAGAGGAAACAGAAAAGCTTCTGAAAACTCCTCAGGAAGATAATAAGCCTACTAAACCCGAGCTAAAACCACTACCACCATCCCTGAAATATGCGTTTCTGGGAAAGGATGGCACTTTTCCTATAATCATAAGCTCTGCTTTAGACCCACATGAAGAGAAAGCACTAATTCAGGTACTAAGAACACACAAGACAGCTCTTGGGTGGTTCACAAGTGATCTTAAGGGCATTAGCCCAGCCAGATGCATGCATAAGATCCTATTGGAGGATAATGCTAAGCCAGTGGTTCAACCACAGAGGCGACTAAATCCAGCCATGAAGGAGGTGGTGCAGAAAGAGGTCACTAAATTACTAGAGGCTGGGATTATTTATCCTATTTCTGATAGCCCCTGGGTGAGCCCTGTCCAAGTTGTACCCAAAAAGGGAGGCATGACAGTGGTTCATAATGAAAAGAGTGAACTGGTTCCTACAAGAATAGTTAGAGGGTGGCGTATGTGTATTGACTACAGATGGTTCAATACAACCACCAGAAAGGATCATTTTCCTTTACCATTCATAGACCAAATGCTAGAAAGACTAGCAGGTCATGACTATTACTACTTTTTGGATGGCTATTCAGGCTATAACCAAATTGTAGTAGATCCTCAAGATCAAGAGAAAACAGCATTCACATGTCCATCTGGAGTATTTGCCTACAGAAGGATGCCATTTGGTCTGTGTAATGCACTTGCAACTTTTTCGAGATGCATGCTTTCTATCTTCTCTGATATGGTGGAAAATTTTCTAGAAGTTTTCATGGATGACTTCTCAGTATTTGGAGACTCATTTAGCTCCTGTCTTGATCACCTAGCACTTGTTCTGAAAAGATGCCAAGAGACTAACCTGGTTTTAAACCGGGAAAAATGTCACTTTATGGTGACTGAAGGAATTGTCCTTGGACATAAAATTTTGAACAAGGGAATAGAGTGGATCAAGCAAAGGTAGAGGTAATTGAAAAATTACCACCATCCACCAATGTTAAGGCAATCAAAAGCTTTCTGGGACATGCAGGATTCTACAGGAGGTTTATAAAGAATTTTTCAAAAATCGCAAAACCTATGAGCAATCTGCTAGTTGCTGATGCACCATTCGTCTTTGACACATAGTGTTTGCAGGCCTTTGAGACTCTTAAGGCTAAGTTTGTCACAGCACCTGTCATATCTGCACCAGACTAGACATTGCCATTCAAATTAATGTGTGATGCCAGTGACCATGCTATTGGTGTAGTACTAGGACAGAGGCACAACAAGCTTCTGCACATTATTTACTATGACAGTCGTGTTCTAAATGACGCACAGAAAAATTACACAACCACAAAAAAAAAGAGATGCTAACAGTGGTTTATGCCATTGACAAGTTTAGATCATACTTAGTAGGATCAAAAGTGATTGTGTACACTGACCATGCTGCTCTTAAATATCTACTCACTAAGCAGGATTCAAAACCCAGGCTCATAAGATGGGTGTTACTTCTGCAAGAGTTTGATATAGAAATAAGAGACAGAAAAGGGACAGAGAACCAAGTGGTTGATCATCTGTCCCAGATAGAACCAGTAGAAGGGACGTTCTCCCCCTCTATTGAGATCTCTGAAACCTTTCTGCATGAGAAACTCTTTGCCATTCAGGAAACACCATGGTTTGCAGACATTGCAAACTATAAAGCTGTCAGATTCATACCCAAAGAGTACAGCAGGCAGCAAACAAAGAAATTGATTTCTGATGCAAAGTTCTACTTGTGGGATGAACCATATCTCTTTAAGAGATGTGCAGACAAAATAATCCGTAGATGTGTGCCCAAGGAAGAGGCACAGAAGATCTTATGGCATTACCATGGATCACAATATGGAGGCCATTTTGGAAGTGAGCGAACATCTACAAGAGTCCTCCAATGTGGCTTCTACTGGCCTACCATTAATAGAGACTCCCGAGAGTTTGTACGTAACTGTGACAGTTGCCAAAGAGCTAGCAATCTACCTCACGGTTATGCCATGCCTCAACAAGGGATCTTAGAGATTGAGTTGTTTGATGTATGGGGTATTGACTTCACGGGGCCTTTCCCACCATCATACTCAAACACTTATATCTTGGTGGCAGTAGATTATGTATCTAAGTGGGTGGAGGCAATTGCAACACCCACCAATGATACTAAGATAGTGATTAGGTTCCTCCAGAAGCATATCTTCAGCAGGTTCGGTGTCCCTAGGATACTGATCAGTGATGGGGGCACTCATTTCTGTAATAAACAGCTTGACTCTACTCTGGTCTGATATGGAATTAACCACAAAGTGGTGACTCCGTATCATCCCCAGACAAATGGGCAGGCTGAAGTCTCAAATAGAGAACTTAAAAGAATCCTGGAACGGACTGTGAGTAACTACAGAAAGGATTGGGCAAGAAGTCTGGATGATGCTCTATGGGCATACAGAACGACATTCAAGACTCCCATAGGGACCTCTCCATACCAACTTGTGTATGAGAAAGCGTGCCATTTGCCAGTGGAACTGGAACACAAGGCCTACTGGGCAACCATATTCCTAAATCTTTATGCCAAGTTAGCTGGAGAGAAAAGATTGCTCCAGTTGATTGAGCTAGAGGAATTCAGACTCAATGCTTTTGAAAATACAAAAATTTACAAGGAAAAAGCAAAAAAGTGGCATGACAAGAAACTGTCATCCAGAGTCTTTGAGCCAGAACAGAAGGTTCTGCTGTTCAACTCTAGGCTCAAATTATTTCCCGGGAAACTGAAATCCCGGTGGAAGGGACCATATGTGATTACAAGTGTGTCACCATATGGCTATGTAGAGCTTCAAGATATTGATTCTAATAAGAGGTTCATTGTTAATGGACAGAGAGTCAAGCATTATCTTGAAGGTAATGTTGAGCAAGAATGCTCAAAGCTGAGACTAGATTAAAGCTCAGTAAGGCCCAGCTAAAGATAATAAAGAAGCACTTGCTGGGAGGCAACCCAGCCATTAGCGAAGTTTATTTGTTATTTAAATAATAATTATAGGAGTTTGATATAAATTATCTTCAAGGTTAATTATCAATTGCAGGAGTTCACAGAGATACAGAAGGATTCAGAGCATAAAGCAGAGAAAAGGAGCTCACTGGCACAAAAATGCCAGTAAGGGGTAATTTGGGCGTTAAACGCCCAAAATGGTGCCCATTCTGGGTGTTTAACGCCAGAATTGTAGCATCCTGGGCATTTAGAAAAATGCCCAGTGATAAAGGTTTTCTGGCGTTTAACGCCAGCCACGGTACCTGGCTTGGTGTTAAATGCCCAAAAGAAGTAGCAAATGGGCATTAAACTCCAGGAATGTGTAGGGGAGGAAGTTTTGTTTCCAACTCAAATTTTTTTCAAATTTTCATGTTTCCATCCAAAATTTCTTACATAAACATGTTACAAATTATCATCTTTCAATTTCAATTTCAAAAAATAAATAAATAATAAATTTTTAATCCTAAAAAATCTTTCTCAAATCTTCTTCAACTTCTTTTCAAATCTTTTTCAAAACTCATCTATCTTTTTAATTTCTTCTCAAATCTTTTTCAACTCATTATACTATCTTTTCAAATTCTTATTTATCTTTTTCAAATCTCTCTCATATCTTTTTAATTTTAAAATTACATCTTTTTCATATCATATTTATCTTTTACAAATCATATCTTCTATCATATCTTTTTCAAAATATTCGAACCCACCCCCTCCCTTTTAAATTCACATTCCCTTTTAAATTCACATTTGGCCTCCCCCTCTCCTCCACAACACGAATTTGACTCTCCTTCTATTCGTCTCCTTTCCTTTCTTTTGCTTGAGGATAAGCAAACCTCTAAGTTTGGTGTGTTTTTCGTGATCACTGAGCTAAGATTCACTAAGATCATGGCTCCTAAGGGAAAACAAACCACTTCAAGAGGCAAGAAAGGGAACACTCCAAAACCACTTTGGAATCAAGAGAGGTTCTTAACCAAAGAACATACAGACCATTATCCCAAAATAATGGGTCTAAGGTCAGTGATCCTGGAAGTTAAATTCGATCTGAAAGAAGATGAATATCCGGAGATCCAAGAGTAGATTCGAAATAGGGGCTGGGAAATTCTAGCTAATCCTGAGACAAAGGTGGGTAGAAATATGGTTCAGGAATTCTACTCAAATCTGTGGCAAACAGATAAGCAGAGAATGACTGGAACCGCCTTCTATACCTTTCGAACTATGGTCAGAAGGAAGATTATTTACTTCCACCTAGACAAAATAAGAGAGGTCTTCAAGCTGCCTCAACTACAAGATGATCCAGAATCCTTTAATAGGAGAATGGTAAGATTAGATAAGTGCTTGGACCAAGTTCCAGAGGACATATGCATTCTTGGAACCAAGTGGATAACCAACACAAAAGATGTCCCAAATCAACTCAAGAGAGGAGATCTCAAACCAATCGCTAGGGGCTGGCTGGACTTCATTGGGCATTCTATACTACCCACTAGTAACCGCTCTGAAGTCACTGTCAAAAGAGCAGTGATGATCCATTGCATTATGCAGGGAAATGAAGTGGAGATTCATCAACTGATTTCTTGTGAGCTTTACAGAATTGCAAACAAGAACTCCACTGATGCCAAATTGGCTTACCTAAGCTTAATCTCTCTGCTATGTAAAGATGCTAGGGTAAAGATGGGAGTGGATGAGTATATCTCAGTCAAGCACCCAATCACCAAAAAATCAATGGAAGGACAACAAGTGCAAGATAACTCCATCAAAAGGAGGGTGCAAGAGTTCCTCCCAGAAATCCCTCATATTGACTACTAGACCCGCCTAGAAGCATCTGTCACCAAGCTGCAAGAAGCTATGGATCAACTTAAGGAAGAACAGCAAAATCAAAATAGCATGCTTTGCAAACTGCTTAAGGAGCAAGAAAAGCAAGGGCGTGAGCTACAGGAGCTAAAGCGCCAGACGTTCTCCCTTGAGGGACCATAAACCACACAGATTGAAGGAGCATCCATCCCCCAAAATAAAGGTTATTGAGTCCTAATCTTAACTATATGATAACTTTTATCATTAGAAACCTATCTTAAGAGTTACATGAATATTAGTAATTAGGATCCTTATTTTTAAATTTATTTTTTATCTCCAAGAAAGCTATAATTTATTTTTCTCATCATCATTAAACATGAATAAAATAGTATATTCCTTGAGTAAAGATGCAATTATTTTGAGTTTTTAAGAGAAGAATTCAAAATTATTTAATTGTGGTGGCAATACTCTTTATTTTCTGAATGAATGCTTGAACAGTGCATATTTTTTATAGTGAAGATTATGAATGTTAAAATTATTGGCTCTTGAAAGAATGATGAAAAAAGAGAGAAATGTTATTGATAATCTGAAAAATCATGAAATTGATTCTTGAAGCAAGAAAAAGCAGTGAAGAACAAAGCTGGTGAAAAAAAATTGGCGAAAAAAATTATAAAAGAAAAAGAAAAAGCCAATAGCCCTTTAAACCAAAAGTCAAGGGTAAAAAGGATCTAAGGCGTTGAGTATTAATGGATAGGAGGGCCCAAAAGAATAGAATCTGGGCCTAAGCAGCTAAATCAAGCTGTCCCTAACCATGTGCTTGTGCATGAAGGTCCAAGTAAAACACTTGAGACTGAGTGGTTAAAGTCGTGATCTAAAGCAAAAGAGTGTGCCTAAGAACTTTGGACACCTCTAACTGGGGACTCTAGCAAAGATGAGCCACAATCTAAAAGGTTCATCCAGTAATGTGTCTGTGGCATTTATGTATCCTCTAGTATTACTGGAAAACAAGGTGCTTAGGGTCATAGCCAAGACTCATAAAATAGCTGTGTTCAAGAATCAACATACAGAACTAGGAGAATCAATAACACTATCTTAATTCTGAATTCCTAGAGATGTCAATCATTCTGAACTTCAAAGGATAAAGTGAGATGCCAAAATTGTTCAGAAGCAAAAAGCTACTAGCCCCGCTCATCTAATTAGAATTTGAGCTTCACTTAAAACACTGGGATTTTATTGCAACTTGATCCTCTTTTTATCCTATTTTATTTTATCTAGTTGCTTGGGGACAAGCAACAGTTTAAGTTTGGTGTTATGATGAGCGGATATTTTATACGCTTTTTGGTGGTATTTTCATGTAGTTTTAGTTTGTTTTAGTTACTTTTTAGTATATTTTTATTAGTTTTTATGCAAAAATTACATTTCTGGACTTTACTATGAGTTTTTGTATTTTTCTGTGATTTTAGGTATTTTATGGCTGAAATGGAGGGACCTGAGCAAAAATCTGATTCAAAGGTTGAAAAAGGACTACAGATGTTGTTGGATTCTGACCTCCCTGCACTTGAAATAGATTTTCTGAAGCTACAAACGCCAACTTGGCATGCTCTCAATTGCGTTGGAAAGTAGACATCTTGGGCTTTTAGCAACATATAATAGTAAATACTTTGCCCGAGTTGAGATCATGCAAACTGGCGTTTAACGCCAACTTTCTACCCTATTCTGGCGTTAAACGCCAGAACTGGCATAAAAGTTGGAGTTAAACGCCCTAACTGGTACAAAAGCTGGAGTTAAATGCCAGAAATAGCCTATGCACATGAAAGCTTTAATGCTCAGCCCAAACACACACCAAGTGGGCTCCGAAACTAGATTTCTGCATTATCTATCTAAGTTTACTCATTTTCTATAAATCTAGGTTACTAGTTTAGTATAAAAACTACTTTTAGAGATTTATTGTGGATCTCATGACATTTTACATCAGACTTTGTATCTTCTACGGCATGAGTCTCTAAACCCCATGGTTGGGGGTGAGGAGCTCTGCTATGTCTCGAGAGATTAATGCAATTATTTCTGTTTTCTATTCAATCACGCTTGATTCTATTCTAAGATATTCATTTGTACTTCAACATGATAAATGTGATGATCCATGACACTCGTCACCATTCTCAACTTATGAACGCGTGCGTGACAACCACTTTCATTCTACCTTAGATTGAATGTGTATCTCTTGGATTCCTGGTTCACGAGTTTGATTCCCTCTCCTGACAACAAAGTGTTAAATTTCGTGAAACCAGAGTCTTCGTGGTATAAGCTAGAATCAGTTGGCAGCACTCTTGAGATCCGAAAAGTATAAACCTTGTATGTGATATTCTGAGTAGGATCTGGGAAGGGGTGACTATGACGAGCTTCAAACTCACAAATGTTGGGTGCAGTGACAGTGTGTAAAAGGATCAAGGGATCCTATTCTGGCACGAGTGAGAACTGGCAGATGATTAGCCATGCGAGAAACCATAGAGGACCATTTTCACTGAGAGGATGGATGGTAGCCATTGACAACGGTAATCCACCAACATACAGCTTACCATGGAAGGAACCTTGCGTGCGTGAAGAAGACAACAGAAGGAAAGCAGAGATTCAGAAGACAGAGCATCTCCAAAACCTCAACCTGTTCTCTATTACTGCATAACAAGTATTATTCATTTCATGTTCTTTTACTTTTACAAACAAAACTCTTTTCATTATTAATCTCCTGACTAAGGTTTACAAGATAACCATAGATTGCTGTAAGCCGACCATCTCCGTGGGATCGACCCTTACTCACGTAAGGTATTACTTGGATGACCCAGTACACTTGCTGGTTAGTGGCACCGGAGTTGTGAAAAGTGTGAATCACAATTCCGTGCACCACTCTCTCAATAAGTTCTTGAGCCTCTCCAATGGTCTTTCTCATGTGTATGGAACCACCAGCAGAGTGGTCCAAAGATATTCTAGCTATGTCAGGAATCCCATAATAGAAGATGTCTAACTGTACCCATTCTAAAAATATTTCAGTGGGACATTTTCTTAGCATCCTCTTATACCTCTTCCTGGCATCATAAAGAGATTCAGTGTCTTATACCTCTTAGCTGGGTCATCTTTCTTAGGGGAAAATATTGGTTTAAAAACTTGTCCACTAACTGTTTTCAATATTTTAAACTAGCTTTAGGCTGGTTATCCAACCACCTTTTTGCTTGATCCTTTAAAGCAAAAGGAAAGAGCAATAACGTGTAGACCTCTTGGTCTACTCCCTCACTATGTACTGTGTCAGCAATCTTTAAAAAGTCTGCAAAGAATTCACTAGGTTCTTCCAGAGGAAGCGCAGAATACTGGCAGTTCTGCTGCACCAGAGTAATAAGGTGAGGGTTTAAATCAAAGCTACTATCTCTAATTTGAGGTGTGCTGATACTAATTCCATAGAAGTCAGCATTGGGATTTGTATAAGATCCCAGAGTTCTTCTGAACTCTTCATTCCCACTTGAGTTCATGATTGAGAAAGGTAAAAGATGAGGAGGAAAGAATGAGGATAGAAAGGGTAGAAGAAGAGATAGAAAGATAGAAGATAAACAATAATTAAAATATTTTTTTGTTTTTATTTTATTTATATATTTCAACCGAAAATTAAAGTTAATTAATTAAAAGGAATTGAAAATTTAATTATTAAATTTCAAAAAAAGAAGAGAGAAAAATAGAAGAAAAAATTCGAAAATTAGAAGAGAAGAGTTAGTTAGGAAGTTTTGAGAAAGAGGAGAGAGAACAGAGGAAGATTTGAATTTAAAATAAGATAAGACATCAGATAAGAAAAGATTTGAAATTAAAATTTTGAAATTAGAAAAAAGATAAGACAAGAAATTAAAAAGTTTTGAAAATGATTTGATTTTAAAATTTAAAGAAAGATAAGATAGAAAAGATAAGGAAGTTAAGAAAAGATAAGTTTTAAAATTAAAAAGATTTGAATTTTAAGTTTTAAATTTCAAAATTAAATTTTGAATTTTGAAATTGAAATTTGAATTTTGAAATTTTGAAATAGTCAACAACATAAGATAGAGATTTGAAAAAGATTTGATTTTTTGAAAAGGTTAAATTTTGAAAATTAAAATTTGAAATTTAAATTTTGAAATTTTGAAAGTTAAAATTTTAAATTTGAAATAAGATAAGATAAGATTTTGAAAATGATATGATTTTTTATTTTGAAAAGATTTGATTTTTGAAATTTAAAATTAAGATAAGATAAAAAATTTTAAAATTAAAATCTGAATTTTTAATTAGATTTTCAAAAATTATGGTTGAAATCAAGTTAGAAAAGATATATTTTTTATTTTTTTGAATTTAATGAAGAGAGAGAAACACAAGTAAATGACACAAGACTTAAAATTTTTTAGACCTAATGCTCCTTACTTTCAAATATTTTGGAGGGAAATACAAAAGAACACCAAATTTAAAAATTTTAAGATAAAAAACTAGGAAGACTCAAGAATACTTTAAAAAGACACAAGAACACAAAGAACAAAATTCAAAGCCTTAAAGAACACAAGAACGTAAAAAATAACACCAAACTTAAAATTTTTAGAAAACTGAAAAGAAATCTTCGAAAAACACAAGAAAATAAACAAGAAAACACCAAGAACAAGATTTAAACAAAGAAAAATTATTTTTGAATTTTTTTTAAAGAAGGACTCAAAGACAATTCTGAGGATGCCAAAAATAAACTATATGAAAAAGGTTTTTTGAAAAGTTTTAAAATTTTTATAATTGAAAAGCATGAACATGCATGACTCAAACCAAGAACGAGAATTGAACAAAGAAAATAAAAAAATTTTTGAAAAAGGTTATGAAATTTTCAAAAATTTAGAGAAGAAGAATGTAAAAATAAAAGACTCAAATAAGAACACACTCAAAGACTCTCAATTAGAAAGCTAAGGACGCTTCAACAATAAAATTTTTGAAAAAGGTTTTTAGAAAAAATTTTAAAAATTTTCAAACAATTACGGAAGAAGAAAACAAAAATAAATAAAAAAATAAAATTTACCTGATCTAGGGAGCAAGACAATCCGGCAGTTTGTCCGAACTCAACAATCCCCGGCAACGGTGCCAAAAACTTGGTAGCACGAATCCCTACACCTTTGTACTGTTGTACCAGCAAGTACACTGGGTCGTCCAAGTAATACCTGAGCGAGTCAGGGTCGATCCCACGGAGATTGTAGTTTAAATCAATCTATGGTTATCCTGCACGTCTTAGTCAGGCAGATCAGAAGGAGTTGGTTGAACTTTGTATAAGTTCTTGTTATATCAAATATTTGGATGATAAATAGGAATAAGGAAGTAAATGGAATCAACAAAGGGAATGGAGTTGAGGTTTGGAGTTGCTTGGCCTCTCAGAATTAATTCAGGTAACATTATCTTCTCTGCTTGTGAGTGATCTCTTCTATGGCAGGTTGTATATGATCAATGCCATGGGCCGTGGTCATTGATCTCCTCTGCTATAGAATAAACGCCATTGGTTGTGGTCATCCAATCTGACGAAGGGTGAAGCGCTTAGCAAGTCATTCTCCTGGCGATCCTACTCAAAATGCTATAGACAAGGTCGAATCTTTTGGATCGGAGAACGCTGCTTCTTTGGATTCTAGCCTATACCATGGAGACCCTAATCTCCCTGAAAATCGGTTGAACTGGTGTCTCGAGAAGTCTCCAACAAAATCGTGGATTAACCGTCTGAGAAATGTATAAACATAGTTGTTGGCTCGTGCTTTCTAGTCACGTATTCACACGAACCTAAGTAGACGCAGGTGTTTGTCAGGCACGTTCGTCTTAATGTGATGAACAGAGCTAATTTGTCAGATAATCCTATTCACCACGATGAAGATTAGATATACATCTTAGAAACAGATCAAACACGGATCGGAGAAGAAATAGTAATACTTTTATTAATTCATAGGACTCAGCAAGGCTCTTCCCCTCAACCTAGGACGTTCAGAAACTCATCCTGAGGTAGAACACAATGTAAAACATGTATGATGGTAAAAGTGACGTCAAAGTGTTCGAATAACATGAATAAAATCCTTTAAATACTAAATAATGACTAGTAAGGGTAAAATAGTCTATTTAATGCTAAAATCCACTTTTGGAGCCCACTTAGTGAGTGTTTGGGCTGAGCTTTGATGAAATCCACGTGCTTAGACTTCCTTGTGTGTTGAACTCCAGTCCTGGCACCTTTTTGGGTGTTGGACTCCAGCTTGGAATCCCTTTCTGGCGCTAGACGCCAGAACTAGTTAGATGGCTGGCGTTGAACACTAGTTTTGGGCCTCCTAATCCGATGAAAAGTATAGACTTTTATATATTGCTGGAAAGCGCTGGAAGTCAACTTTCGATAGCCATTGAGAGCACTCTATTTTGACATATGTAGATCCAGAAAAGCTCTTCCGAATTTCAGCCATAAAATATCTGAAATTGCACAAAAACACACAAACTCAACGTAGAATCAAAAAATGTGAATTTAACACTAAAACCTATAAAAACTTAATAAAAACCTAAATAAAACACACTAAAAACTATATGAAAATGATGCCAAAAAGCGTATAAAATATCCGCTCATCAGACACGCAAATCAACCTGCTTATAACATGAATGCTCAATCCAAGCTCAACTACATAATTGAATATATGCCTGACTTAAATCCAGCAATCCGAAGGTGTGATGAAGACTTTGAGAGGCTAAGTAAGTTGAAAGCAGGAAGAGCATTGCTCTATGAAGAGGCAGTGGAAAAGAAAATGAAGAAAGCTAGATTCTGGAGGAAGCAAAAGGGGAAACAAAAGGACAAGGGAGATACAAGAAATCCACAAGAAGGAGACCAAGAAGAAGAGAAAAAGAAGAAGAAGAAAGAAAAGCAATCCAAGGAATAAAAGGTTGTAGAGGTCCTTCTCATTTTGGCATTGAATAAGGAGTGCGTGTATGAAACAGAACATGCCTCCAATTCTAGTTTGAGTTTAACTTTAGTTTAAGTCACTTACATTCTACTTTCTCTCTTTAATTTTCATTTTAGCTTGCTAGCCTAAGTACTTATTTTATTTCCATTTTACTTGAATGTATGCTTAGTTCCCTTTGCTTGAATAAAAGAAAATGTTGTGAAACAAAGAAACAGTAAAAGTCCATCCTTAGTAGAAGATAAAATAAGGTTATGTGGTGGTGCATGCTTGAATTCTTAGCAAGCTCACTAATAAAATTGAAGGGTAGAATGTTCTTTAAGTATGAACCTAGTGTGCATAATATGAAACCTTTGTGGATAAAGATCATTAGAAGAAAGAAAGAAAAAGGAAGAATGAAAGAAAACCCAACGTTAGTGACAAAGTTGAGCCACCAACGGCTAGCACCAACATTGGCAACAAAAAAAAGAAAGAAACAATGAATAAGCTAGGCACCAATAGTTTGACCCTTAGGATACATGCATGTGGTGCTTTTGTACTAAGATCTGCTTGGATGATTAGGTTCTAAGGAGTGTTTTAAGACTTGGTAACTTGGGTTAACTAACCTGAGATTATCAACCAAAAGTTCACTATCAAGAGCAACCTAACTACAAAGTATTTAGTAACCCAAAGAGGTGCTGGGCATCAATGTCTCTAGGTTGAAATGCAAGCCAAATGCCTGTGGTGTGTATGTGTTGAGAAGAGGCTTGAGTTAGTAAGCCTGAGGGGTGCTTCATCACCCAACACCTTGAACTGGGTCGGGAGTGTTGACTGAAAACTTACCTTAAAAAGCTACCTCAACACAGAACACTAAGCTCAATAAAGAATAAGTTTCTAAGAAAAGAGAAAAGAACCAAGCATCAAAGAATAAATAGGTTTCATAGAAGCACCAGAGTCAGTGCTCAAGGGGATGTAGTGGACTCTAGAAATCAATAAGTGTTGAGCTTCAAAGATATCTTGCCTGAAACCCCATGAACCAAGATCAATTACCCTCCAATAAGGACCTATACTCCGCTCTGTTTTCATTCATTCTTTTTATGTTTTACAGCTTGCTTGGGGACAAGTAAGATTTAAGTTTGGTGTTGTGATGCCTAGGCGTCTTAGGCTAGTTTCACAAGCCTTTTTAATTAATTTTCATTTGGTTTCATGCACTTTCTTAAGTAATAAGTAAGCATTTGGATGAAAAATGTATGCTTGTCTTGATTCAATCAAATATTGTTAATTATGTGCATTTTCATGGGATTTATGCAAGATTTACTTGATGCAATGAATGATGCATTATCTTATGATTATGGAAATACTTTGATGCATTTTGTTTGATTGATGATAACTAAGAAGAAGCAAGAGAAGGGCAAGGAAGAAGCAGAGGAGGCAACGTTGGTGGCCGAAGTTGGCTTACCAATGTTGCCATGAACATTTCTTATGGAGAAGGAATCAACGTTGGTGGCCAAGTTGGCTCACCAACGTTGCCATAAATGTTGCCTAAGGAAGAGGATTAAGCAACGTTGGTGGCCCTAGTTGGCTCACCAACGTTGCCATGAACGTTGCTTTTGTAAGAGTGAGCAATGTTGGTGGCCAAGTTGGCTCACCAACATTGCCATAAACGTTGGCATTAGTAAAAGAAGGCAACGTTGGTGGCTAAAGTTGGACCACCAATATTGCCACAAATGTTCCAAGCATGAAAAGCATCGTTGGTGGCCCAAAGTGGCTCACCAACGTTGCTAACAACGTTGCTACAAGAGAGGTGCAACGTTGGTGGCCAAAGTTGGCTCACCAACATTGTTCACCAACGCTCCATGGCTTAACATGCAATGTTGGTGGCCCAAGGGTTGCTCACCAACGTTGCTGGCAACGTTGCTACTAAAAAAGGTGACAACGTTGGTGTGTAAATGTTGCCACAAATGTTGCACACCAAAGTCTTCGATAAAATCTCAAATTGGAGCTGGAAAATTTTGATGCGATACGCACGCGTGAATGACGCATACGCGTGAAAGTTTTTCTACTGGTTTTATTATTTTCACACAGTATCAGATAAACTTAAACCAGTACTATCAAAAAAATTACCGGCACGCATTTTTATGCAATTTTTCATAGAAAATTATTAATTTTCACTCAGAAAAATTGATTAAATTCAAATCTCACCATTTAGTTTTAAAATTTAGATGTCTAATTTTTTGAACCTATTTCGAGAAATTAAACTATTATTTTATATTTTCTAAATGGTCGATTTTAATTACGGTTCTTACAATTATTGTGCGGGGACATCCGTAAATATGGAATGGTTTCTAGGAGAAAGTGTCACATACTTCAGCTGAAGAATCAGCGCCTGCAAGTACTTTCAAGTCAGGTTATATCATTGAAATGCCTTATCTGACTTGCGAGTTAGAATGCGTCGGGTGCGGATCGAAATCGACAAATGAGCTCATTACGTGCAATAGGAGCAGACATGCATCATCCTTGCTACGCATTTGCATTTTACTTGATAATGTGAAATTGTTTGTCATTGTCTTCTTGTGTTTGTGCATTCCTTAATGGTATTCTTAATTATTGTGATTGGCTATTTCTCTGTGATTCTTGTGTATTTGACTGTGAAGTAATTAAATTGTGACAATCCTGACTTAACTGATTACCCTCGACCCTACTAAGAACCCCCAGTTCTTACCCCTTCATTCCTTCCTTTCCCATCAGATGTGATTGAGATTTTCTCTTATGACAACCATTGATGTTTGGGAGCTGAAGATGTGGTTTTTGGGTGTTTTTTGTGTTCACCTAATTTTTGTGTTTAGCCTCTCACTTTTGATTAGACTCATTGAGAGAGTAGAATGTATATAGCTGACTAGGCTAGCTTTCGGGTGCCAGCTTTAGAACTTTCTATATATACCAGAGCTTGGAGTATTGATTATGTATATAATAACAAAATAAAAGGATTATACACTAACTTATGATCTGTATATATGATGTATATTATCTTTATCACTTTGATGTTTGTTATTTAATCATATTTATTTAATAATTTAATTTTTTTGAAAATTCAAACACGCTCTAATATAATTAGAAGCTTAATAATAAATGCTTAGTTAAGTTTTTAAAAAGTAAATTAGTGACGCTTAATTTTCAGTATCATCATTACATATTGAAAATTAGGTCGTTTTATAACTAATGATAATTTCTTTCCTTGAGAACCATATAGTGAAATCGAAACTTGTATTAATTATTACTATCTAATGATTAATGCTATCTTGGCCTCTTCCTAGGATTCTAAATTTGAAATATATCATATATCTTACAAGAAAAGTTGGATGATTTTCTATGCACTAATTCGCATATTTGAGCAGACCAAACACGTAATAATAATTAGAGTAATTAATACGTAACAAAATAAGGACTTAATAATAATTTCTACATGCTTAAACTTGCATGGCTATGTCCTTCTTCCGGAACAGCAGCACCATTATTTTTGTTAGAAGTCCCCATCTCAGTCTCTGCAGCCTCAAGTTCTCTTCTGAATTTGCCATAGATATCACTCCTGTAAAACTTTCTTGTCCTCAATACCAATATGAACGAAACAAAGCAACCAATCAAAGTGGAAGCAGTGATTATAATAAAAGCCATTCTATAACACTGCACTCCAACGCAAGAAAGGTCCTCTCCATCAACCCTCTTAAGCCCTTTCGCTTCCAATAGCTTCAAAGCCTCTTTATCATACAAAGAGCCCGTCACTTTCACATTCAATATGTAAGATCCAACGGGACTCGCCGCCGCACCAAAATTGTACAATGTTGAGTAGTATTTGAGACCAAATATTTCGGAAATGATTGCAAACATTAGAGGCCACTGAGCTCCGAAGCAGAACCCTATGATCACCGAAGACAAGTAGAGAGAGTTTGGAACACCGAGAGCTATGAGGACGTGACCAACGCAAGAGAGAAGCATGACCAGTGAGAGCATCAAAGGGCGAGGGAATCTGTACTTCTTCAAGAGAATCTCCGACGCAAAGCCGGAAGCAACGCGCCCGAGGTAGTTCCATATGCTAACTAGCGATACAAACGTTGTGGTGCTCTTTTTAGGGTACCCTAGAGAGTTCCCAATCTGTCCCAAGTTGTCAATGGCGGTTAAGGTTCCACCCACACCAAACGTGGTTGCAATGAATAGAATCATCATGTCAATGCTAAACAAGGCTTGTAAGATGGTATAGTCCTCCCCCCTGCTCGGAGGCTTGAACGCGGTGCTCCAACAAGAAGCGGATTTAGAATCAGCAGAATTAGTGTCAGTATTAGTGTTAGTGTTAGTATTAACAATATTAACACCGACACTGGGATCGGATTCTACTGCTGCTGTTTCTTCAGATTTGTAATTTATGCTCGAAGGTTGAACTTCGGCAGTCCTGGCTCTAAAGTTGTTGAATTCCTCTCTAAACACAATAGCAAGAGGAAGAAGAAGCAACAAAACAATTACCAAGCCATCCACCACGTCCTCGACGGTGGTAAAACTAAGCTTGTTTTGTACTATGATAAGCACCATAAGAAAAGCAGCTAAACCAAGAGAAATATACAAAAGATTGTTAAAGACTTTGAGCTCCTTTTTCTGTTGAACCGCGTCAAGTTTCAAGATCCTAATAGTGGGTAGGAAAATGATGGAAACCGCAGCCGGTAACCAACCTATAAGTAAGATAAGAGACTTGGAATCCTCACCATAGAAAGCATGGTAGAGCTGCGTGATAATGGCGCCACTTAAACCAACATAGCCTTTGAGAAGGCCTAGTATGCTTCCGCGGCTACCGGGGAAGTTCTTGACGCACGTGACTAACGCCCCGGTGTTCGCAAAAGACTGCGAGTTGGCACCAATGCAAATGTACAGGCACATCTGCCAGATCTGCGGTCTGGGAATTCGGTTAGTTACTGAGAGCCAGATCATGAGGTAACCAAAGAGGTTCATGATTGCGCCGATGGAGAGAACAACCCAAGGGGGAGTAATCTCATTGATTAGTCCCGAGAGCACGCCAACATTGGCGCCAAGGTCTTTGAAGAAGCTTAGCATGTTGAGGGTAGATTGGTCATATCCTAGGGAGGTTTTGATGTCGTTGGAGTACAAGCCGAACATGTAAGTTGCACCCGCAACGGCCATGATTAGAAGTGAGGCGAATACCATGAACCAACGGCCCTTGATTACTTGGTGAGTGAATGACATTATTGCCCTCCACCCACCTTTAGGGAACTCGGATGAAGAAGAAGAAGCCACCACCATTGTTTTGTATTTCTAATAAGTGGTGTTATTTGGATTATTATTCTTATGGTTTATTGTAAGCTTATGATGAGTTTTTGACTTTGAAATACCGGTCGTTGAAGGATTTTAAGTAAGTTGGGTGTCTATGATACCCGGGAAAAATGATTTCTTTTTCGCATATTTTTTGACAGAAACATCCATCTTCTCTTTGTATGTGTGTGCGCGCTTGAGAGATAAGTAGTTAGTACAATTATATGAGCTTAGAAAACGACATGCACTCTACGCGGTGCTCCTTGATTACCAATAGAAGAAAAACAATTGCTTTAACTTTTTATTTATAATAGAACTTATACTCACTCTTAATTAATTTTATTTCTTTAATTTCGTTTTTTTAACATGTCATTGTCCTTTTTATATATAGGCATGGTATTATTCCAGCATGTTCCTATCATATGTATATATGTATATATGAATCATCTAAATAAAGCTTATATTGAGAGATAGATGATGAGACTGAATCAGTGGAAAAGTGGGGAGGACCGAATGGAAGGCCAAATTCTCTTTTCAAATGAATCCACTGGTTCAGATTTTGCCGTCTCTATGATTTTGGGTACAACGAAATTGAACAAAACTCCAATGTCTCAGGCAATTACTCGTTCCTTCAAAAATTTTAACTATTATATCATAATTTACTAAAGTACTAATTTCTTTTCTAAATCTTCTATTATCGATGTCGTTGCTTGGTCGTCAACCAGCCTCCATTATCGCTGCTGGAATCCTCCTCACCACCACTAGTTCATCAATAAAGATCCTTATTAGCATCGCTTTTCTCCAGATTGGAAACGAACAGCGTCGCTAGGCTCCTCTTTACCGTCATTGCTTAATTGGCTTGTCACATACCGTCAACAATGTCACTCACGGCTAATAAAAATAACCATCCACTTAAGGATAAAAATAATCATCTGCATACCTAATGAATTGAACATCCAACATATTTTTATTGTATATAACTAAACCCAATCCAATCAAATTACCATCTACATAAGAATTAAAATAACCATATGTATACCTACTAAAATGACCATCATGAACTAGCCATTGAAGTAGCTTCAATGAAAGGCCGTAGTGAAAGACACAACGACTAGCACTGCTGCTACTCCTTCAATAGTTCAACAACTACTGGTGACGGCCACTGGTAATGATGAAGGTTCTCCTCCAGTGACTCAAGTGAAAACTATGCAATCACTGGCTTAAGTGGTGATTGATGTAGAAAATCACGCAATTACTAACACTGTTGCTACTCCTTCAACCGATGAGGATGAAGGATTGGATGAAGAAGAAGAAGAAATGATTGAAAGGGTAAAACTATACAACCTTTTCTGAACACGTAGAAGGAGAATGAAGAGTGGCGCGAAAACAGCAGCAGCAGTGGATGGGTGGTGGATGGGAGGCATGTTGGGCTGAGATAGAGGGAGGCATATCCGGCTGACCTGTGGAGGTGGAGGAGCGTCGGGCTGAATGGCAGAGGAGAGGACCGGAATGAACGACGGTGTGAATAGAGGAGTGGAAGAGGGTTGAGATGGAACGGGATCGTGATGTAATGATATATTAAGAGGAGGATATATTGCCTAACACTAATAATTTAAATTTAAATTGATTATTCTAATAAATTGAGAATCTAATTTTAATAATTAATTTAATTTTTTAAATTGTTGTCCACGTTGTTCAATATTTATATTGTTTACATATACTTTCTCAAATTCTAATTGTTCCGGTCTAGAACTAGACTCTGAGGTATGCGTCATCCACAAAACGAAGAACACTAGCAATGTTCTCCTCCTATGTGCAATACCACAAGTTTCTCTTTCGTCCGAGCAATTTGGAGAATCTGCAAAAAGGACTCCAATGCTTAAGTCAATTTACGATCTCAATATTAGAAAACTTAGATTCGGAGTGATCTGTTTAGTGACTTGTATGTTGTATTTGTATAGGCCGTTCGCGTTAGGTATTTATCTTTGAAAAATGCAACTGATGTGATTCTGAGATTCCCGCGACCAGTACCAAGGTGTATTGCGGACCTTTTTCTTTAGTATGGTTAAACCGACTTTGACTTAGTAGTTCCGATGTATAACATTGGATTCGAATTGTTTGGATAGCAAGTTAAGCTTTTGTCTAAATTTCCCACGTTATGCCTGTTCTACCTATATCCGAGCCCCTAAGCTCAACATGGTACCGATTTCTTTGTTAGTGGACCCTTTAACGGTTGGCAAATAATGTGTATTTATTATTTTCGGGAGACATGAAGGCGCGTTTTTTGTTTTCACAATAAATGATAATGGGGTATTCGCTCGAGGTAATTATGGCAGTTTAATTATTGGTGATTTGAACAGTTGATTAATTTGATAGCCAAGGGTAATTCTTAAAATTGATCATGTTGTAGTGTTTATTGTACTTGGAACCTCTTCATTTTGTTTGTGTTAGAAAAAGTTTTGGAACCTCTTTATTTTTTCACTTTTTCTTGCCTGTTGCTTTCCTGTTTTAGCTATAAAAAATTGAAAGATAAAGTAGTTGAGATTAAGAAAGACCTGTACGTATGGGTGCATACGAACATGAAGTGTTGTGCATCTGCTTTTCAAAGTTCAAAAGCTTTAGCTGAGCTCAACACTGTGAGTTGGGTTCGCGGTGGTTCTTTTGTTGGGATTGAGCTTCTTCCCTATAATGGTGAAGAAAGGGTTTGTGAAACCATGGTTGACTGGGCCTATTTCTATTTTTACACATGTTTGCTAACAGAGCTCAATGTGAGGTTTTCTTTTTCAGAGTTTGAGTGTATGGTCTTGACACAACTAAATTGTGCTTCATCAGAGCTTCACCAAAACTCTTGGGCCTTCCTTCGTGCCTTCGAATGTCTGATGAGTTTTCTTAAAACTGCCCCTTCGTTAAATATTTTCTTCTCGCTCTTTGTGAGACTGATGATTGAGATTTGCTCGATGGTCTAGATTTTTTTCTTATAGAAAAGAATTACTTCGTTGAAAGCATAGCTCCTAACCAACAAATAATTCTCACATAAAAAATTTGACTTGTCACATGTACAAACCCCAATAAAAATTAATCGAAGTATTTAGACTTCGAGTTGTCTCACAAGGAATTGCAATGAAATGGTCAATTATTGGCTATGAAGAACAAGGGGTTTGGTTGATAAAAGGGGAAATAAAATAAATGACAAGAAAAGTAAAGAGGGCAATTAAAGAAAGCAATTAATAAAGAGAGACATTCATGGCAAGGTTTGAGAACATAGGCTTTCTATCCTAGTCATTAATCATAACAATACTTAACAAGAATTTATCTTATTTTGTCATCCCCAATGTTGGAAGAAAGTGTAAGTTATCTTCCATTAGAGAAAGTCAAACAAGACTAGTTAATCTCAAGTCGAAAATTCTAATCAACTCACTATTGAATTAGCAAGAGATTAGAGTCATTGAAAATGATATTAACTAACAACTCTAGATCACCAATCTAAATTGGATATTAATGACTCAAGATTGCCCAATTACTCTTCCCAAGCCAAGAATGCTCAAAATCTACTCTAAAGCCCAACCAAGCATTTTGTCAAACAGTTGGTGGGCAATAAAGGAAAGCATAATAAATGTGCAAGAATAGTAAATCTACCAACTACTAATTGCAAGAAAAGTAAATCAACAACTCAAACATCAATATCAAATTACATTAAAAGAGATCTAAATCCAACTGGAGCATCCATGAACATAAAAGAGAGCATAAAAGGAAAATTAACACTACAAACCATGAGAATCAAAGAGTAGAAGCAAGAATTCATAAAAGAAACAAGATGAAACATGTAATTGAACCTAGATCTAAGATGGAAATATCGTAAGGAACCCTAATTCTAGAGAGGAGAGGGAGCTTCTCTCTCTAGAAACTAAGCTACATCATGCCAAAACTCCAAACAATTGCTCCCCCTTGCCCAAACTTGAATTCTGCATGAAATAGCATTAGAAATGAGTTGGATTGGGCCCAAAATTCTCTACAAATCACTGGCCATAATTTCACTTTAGTGAATCATGCTGCTCCATCGGCACGCACGCGTACAGTGCACGTGCGTGTCCCTAAACGTGAATCAATGAAGAACGAAACTCTCACACGATCTAGAATTTTCACAAATAAATTCCCGTCGTAGGTATAGCTTCTAGAACGACAAGAATCCCTTTCTTAAAAACATTTGGTTGTCACAAGTAACAAACCCCTAAATAAATTGATAACCGAAGTATTCAAATCTCGGGTCGTCATCTCAAGGAATTGTAGGGAGGTGTTCTTATTATTGGTTATGCAAAGGTATATTTTTGGGTTTTAATGTATAAAATAAATAGCAAGAATAGTAAGTGGCAAGAAAGTAAATTAATAATAATAAAATCTCTTGGCAAGGTATGAGAACTGGAAATCCTGTCCTAGTTATCCTTATCACTGGTGATGAGAATTGTTTATTGCTCCCACTCAGTTAACCCTTACTAATTAAAGGAAAGTCAAGTGGACTAATCAGTTTGATTCCTCAATTCCTAGTCAACTCCTATGGAAAGACTAGCGTTAGAGGGATTCAAACCAATCATCAAATTCCAATTATCAATCACAAAGGAGTTTGTTAACTCGAGTGTCACCAATTACTCAACCAAAGCCAAAAGGGGAAAAATCTAAATTATTTATATAAATAAAAGAAAGCAATCATAAGTCTGAAATACCTCAAATTATATTAATTAAGAAAATTCTAACATGAAAAGTTCATAAACAAATAAAAGAGAAAATAAATAAAAAGAACATTGAACCTGTGATGAAGAAGTAGAAATCCTAATCCTAAAGATAAGAGAATCCTAAATCCTAATCTAAAGAGAGAGAAGAGAGCCTCTCTCTCTCTAAAAACTATATCTAAATTATGAAAAGTGAATTATGAGTCATTTTCCTCATTTTTCTACTTTGCAGCCTTTAATCTGTGTTTTCTGAGGTGAGAATTGGGTCAAAAACAGCCCAGAAATTGCTGGATGCAAATTCCAACACGCTGATTTTCGTCACTATGACGCGTCCGCGTGGAGCACTCGTTCGCATCACATATATGTTTGTTCACTATGGTAAACTATATATCAAATCGAAGCCCCGGATATTATCTTTCCAACGCAACTAGAACCGCATCATTTGGACCTTTGTAGCTCATGTTATGGTCGTTTTAGTGCGAGAGGGTCAGGCTGACAACTTTGCAGTTCCTTCAACTTCTTGTATTCCTTCCACTTTTGGATGCTTCCTTTCTATCTTCTAAGCCATTCCTGCCCTGTAATCTCTGAAATCACTTAACACACGTATCACGGCATCTAATGGTAATAAGAGAGGATTAATATTAGCAAATTTAAAGTCCAAAAGAAGCATGCTTTCAATCATAGCACAAAATCCGGAAGGAAAAAGTAAAACCATGCAAATAGTATGAATAAGTGGGTAAAGAGTTGATAAAAATCACTCAATTGAGCACAAGATAAACCATGAAATAGAGGTTTATCAACCTCCCCACACTTAAACATTAGCATGTCCTCATGCTAAAATCAAGAAAAACCATAAAGGAGTGAAGAGGAATGATAGAGAGTATGCAATGCAACCTATCTATGTGAATGCAACTACATGCAAAATATTTCTACCTACTTGGTTAAAAGTAAATAAGTTCTCCAAGAAAAATATGAATCAAATTCCACTAATTCAAATCATACATTGAAAATAAGTAAACTTGTAACAAGATAGCTCATGAAAGCAGGGAACATAGAATCAAGCATTGAACCCTCACTGGTAGTGTATATCACTCTAGTCTCTCAAGTGTATAGGGTAATTCACTCTACTCTTCTTTAATCATGCTTTCTAAACTGTGTTCTTCATCTAACCAATCAACAAATATTTAGCATACCAATGCAAATATCATGAGGTCTTTTTAGGGTTGTAATGGGGCTGAGGTAAAGGTAAGGATGTATATATAAGGCTAAGTGAGCTAACAAAGTGAAACCTTGATTAGTCTAAGATCTCACCTAACATACACACTTTATATAATTTAAAATGCTTTACCTAGCTACCCAAATTTTTCTCACTTTTGTATTACATGCTTATGTATCAAACTTATTTTTGAATTTTGTCCAATGTGCATTGATTCTTTTTATTTTGCATTTAGGGTAATATTTATTTTTGTTTTTTTTTATATCCCCTTATTTAATTACTTAATAATTTTTTTCAATGCACATGGTAATTTAATTATTTTGATTTCACATGAGCATGCTTTCCAAATTTTCAAATAACAATTTAATTCCCTTACTTTTTTCTATCATCCCATGTTCCCATGAAATTTCCCACACTTAAATTGTACACAATATCTATCTTAAGCTAACCAAGGATTCAACTTGGAATTTTTATTTTGTTTTTCTGCTTAAGGCTAGTAATGTGGTTATGAAACAGAAGGGGGTTAAAAGGCTCAAGGGGGCTAACAAAGATGGCATAAAAGGTAGGTTTGTTTGGGATAAGTGAGCAAAAATACAAATAATGGCCTCAATCATATGCAAGCATGTCAATATACTAAACAATTGACATATAGACTGGAACAAAATCTAGATTGCAGTTATAGAGAAGAAAACACACAAGAAAAAAAATATTATGGTTAAATAATGTAACCATGCAATTAGGCTCAAATCTCACAGGTTGTGTGTTCTTTGGCTTAAAAACCATGTTTCAAATACAACTTCCAAACAAGTTTAACACAAATTTTTCAATTTAACTTAGTGAAATACTATAAAAATTTCTTGAAAAAGAAAATATTACTTCAACTAAGTAGTAACTAAATGCATAAAATCAAACAAACATGCAAATGCAACAATTAACAAATTAACATTGGTGTTAAAAAAAGTAACTAACCCACAGAGATCGATATCGACCTCCCCACACTTAAAGATTGCACTGTTCTCGGTGCATGCTAAGATGTATAGGTGGATGGGTGGCTTCGCAGCTAGTGCTCTTTTTGTTCCTTTCCTTGCCGATGGTTTGGGAGTAGCTTTCTCTTTACCTTTCTTGGTGGCCATCCTGAAAAGGGAAAAAGAAAGTAACAAGTAAAGCTAGGGGTTCCAGCAAGGAAGAGAACGGGAAAGGTGGTAATCAATGCACAGTAAAGAAGAATGACGTTAACACATGGTCATGACTACATGTGAAAAGTCTTCAATAGAAATATAGCAAGTACATGAGATGACAGTTAAATGCAAGATGTTTATTGGCATGCTGGCAAAGGCATGAGTAGCATAGATCAAGCATTCAATGTCCAAGTTAGATTACCAAGTCTTCCAAACTAACAATATGCTTGTAATAACAATTATATAAAAATTAATAAAATAGAAAAAGGGTTTTGTGAAAAGCAATCATTTAGAGTAGTAGATTAAAAGAAACTAAAAATAGTGCACAATGCCATATGGGCGTTTTCACAAACACATAGCATGCATGTTAAATAAGGTATGGAAAGTATTAATTTGAACATGTAAGCAACCCTAAAAAAAATAATATATAATTGTCAAATAATTTCTTAACAATCCGCAAACAAAATAATGACCCAAATAAATTTCTAACACCAATTAAAAGAAAAAAAAAAGAAAAAGAAAAAGAAGGGAAAGAAAAGATTTAGATAAGATATTTGGCTGATCTGGATAAGCTGTGTGGCACAGGCGACGCGAACGCGTGCGTGACGCGCTCGCGTGGTGTGCGGTAAGTTCAGGTGACGTGGACGCGTGGGTCACGCGATCGCGTGACCTGATATGTGCTATTGGTGTGAGTGCAGCCTCGAGCACGCACAACTCTCTGTTTGATATGCATATTGCCAAAATTTAGGGTGACGCGATCGCGTGGATGGCCTATTTTGAAAAACGACGCGGACGCGTGGGGCACGCGTTCGCATGGTAGGGCTTCTGCTTCTAGCACGAGTCTAGCCCAATTCCAGGTCAACTTTCGGCCATACACCCCTTTTTACGTCGATTTTAGGGCACGCGTTCGCGTGTGTGACGCAGACGCGTGGGAGGCATTTTTTCCACATGACGCGGACGCGTCAGTGACGCGGTCACGTGGATCAATTTGTGCCAAAGGCACGCCTCCAGCCATGCTCTCGCGTGACTCTTTGTTCAATTTTGTTTTCTTCCCAATGCACTTGTGACGCGGACGCGTCATCGACGCTTACGCGTCACGTGCGTTTTTTTTTAATAATGCAGTATGCATAATGCAATGATAGTATGAATGTTATGCATGATTCCAGGTCCAATCAAAACTTAAAAAACAAACAAAACAGACTAGAATTAAAACTGAAGAGGGACGATCATACCATGGTGGGTTGTCTCCCACCTAGCACTTTTAGTTAAAGTCCTTAAGTTGGACATTTGGCGAGCTCCTTGTCATGGTGGCTTATGCTTGTACTGATCCAAGAATCTCCACCAATGTTTGTACTTCCAATAGCCTCCGGGATCCCAAATTAGGCGTAAAGAGCCTTCAAGCAAGTTGAAGCAAGTGACAAGGCCCCAAGAGTGTTGATTGCTGGACTGAATTCCGGGGTCCCAAACCTTGCTTTTGCACCCGTCTTCTTGTTGATCATTATGATTTTATCCGTGTAGCAAGCAATCTGAATTCTCACTAAAGTGGCCAAACAACTTCCTAGACCCATTCAGTTGAGCTCTACATCAACCTTTGTGTTTAAACTTAAAGCTTCCAACCATAATGAACCTTGCAGGATAATTCTTACCACTGACCATCTTCCTCTTACTCTTAATGCCACAAAGAGCTCTAAGTTGACCATCCGTCTCCAATAGCCCATATTCAAGTGGAATTAGAAAGCTAAGGAATATGAATTTTACCCACTTGAATATTGTGAATGATGATGGCAACTTAGGGGCAGGTGTTTCTAATGAACGTGCAAGCTCTACTCCCTTGTGCTCTTCTTTGACATCTTCCACCTCTTTGCAAGCTTCTTCAATTTTAAGCTCTTCCTCTTGGTAGCTTTCTTCTGATTCAATTTCTTCTTCATTGTTCACCAAGGGCATGGGAGGTTGTGCTTCTTCTTCTTTAATCTCCATGTCAAGTCCAATGGGAGAGGATTCAAATGTAGATAAGAATTCATTAATGATTGAATCCATCTCTTGATCGCCTCTTTCAAAGTCTTCAACCATGATATGCCTTGGAGGTTGTACACCCTCCTCAACATTAAATTCGAACTCCTTAGAAGGGGCCTCTATGACTTGAGTTTCCCATGGAGGTTCCGCATCTCCTAAATCTTCAACCACTTCTTCCTCTTCAATGGAAGGCATAGCTTCTTCCAATTGTTCCAATACCAAATCGTGCTGCTCACTGTCCACCGAGTGTCTAACTTCTCCTTCCTGCCACGTTCTTCAGTAGATTCTCCATATGAAACCATGGGGGTTCCTTGAATATCCGAACATCAGGAAGGTAATCGATTTATTGCTTGATCCAGTTGGCGAAGGGTTGCATGAAATTTTTCCCCTGTTTCCTTGAGACGATCCTTTGATTCTTGTTGCGCTCGGCTATCATAAGTAGGATCATGGTGGTTCTTGGGAGTAATTGGGGTAGAATTGGGGTGGTTCTAGATATGGTTCATACGGTTCATAGGGTGGTTGGTACAGTAGATATGGGTTAGGGTCATATGGAGGTGAATGACGGAAAGGGGCTTGTGAGTATGGTGGTCTAAAGTCATGTTGAGGAGGGGGTTCATAGGCGTATGGTGGTGGTTGTTGATAATCAAAAGAGTGCTTACTATAGCCATTATCTTGGTATGTATCATAGAATGGTTGTTGATAGTCCATTGGAGGTAGTTGTTGCCATGGGGGTTGATCAAATCCTTGTGGCTCCTCCCATCTTTGATTGTTCCAACCTTGATGCCTGTTCTCACTGTAGTCTCCTCTTCCTGCAACATAGTTGTAACCAGACTCATAGCCAAAGGGGTGAGAGCTCATAGTAGTAGGAGAAAAATAAAAACAAAAACTAATAAAAAGAAAATATTTTGAAAAAAAAGATATGATTTTTGAAAAAGATAGGAAAATATTTTGAAAAAGATATGATTTTTGAAAAAAAAAAGATAAGATAAGATTTTGAAAAAGATATGTTTTTTTTTAAAAAGATTTGAATTTTTTGAAAAATAAGATAAGATAAGATAAAAATTTTAAAATCTGAAATATTTTTTATTGAAAAATATTTACAATAACCAATAATAAGGCACACGTTTGCAATTCCCCGGCAACGGCGCCATTTTGAAGAACGAAATTCTCGCGCGATCTACAATTTTCACAAATAAATTCCCGTCATAAGTATAGCTTCTAGACCGACAAGAATCCCTTTCTTACAAACGTTTGGTTGTCACAAGTAACAAACCCCTAAATAAATTGATAATCGAAGTATTCAAACCTCGGGTCGTCTTCTCAAGGAATTGTAGGGAGGTGTTTTTATTAATGGTTATGCAAAGGTATATTTTGGGGTTTTAATGTATAAAATAAAAAGCAAGAATAGTAAGTGGCAAGAAAGTAAATTAGTAATAATAAAATCTCTTGGCAAGGTATGAGAACTGGAAATCCTGTCTTAGTTATCCTTATCACTGGTGATGAGAATTGTTTATTGCCCCCACTTAGTTAACCCTTACTAATTAAAGGAAAGTCAAGTGGACTAATCAGTTTGATTCCTCAATTCCTAGTCAACTCCTATGGAAAGACTAGCGTTAGAGGGATTCAAACCAATCAGCAAATTCCAATTATCAATCACAAAGGAGTTTGTTAACTCGAGTGTCACCAACTACTCAACCAAAGCCAAAAGGGAAAAAATCTAAATTATTTATATAAATAAAAGAAAGCAATCATAAGTCTGAAATACCTCAAATTATATTAATTAAGAAAATCTTAACATAAAAAGTTCATAAACAAATAAAAGAGAAAATAAATAAAAAGAACATTGAACCTGTGATGAAGAAGTAGAAATCCTAATCCTAAAACAAAGAGAATCCTAAATCCTAATCCTAAGAGAGAGGAGAGAGCCTCTCTCTTTAAAAGCTACATCTAAATTATGAAAAGTGAATTATGAGTTGTTTTCCTCATTCCTCTACTTTGCAGCCTTTAATCTATATTTTCTCGGCCGAGAACTGGGTCAAAAACAGCCCAGAAATTGCTGGATGCGAATTCCAACACGCTGATTTTTATCACTGATGCAATTGCATATTTGTTATATTAGCTAGTTAGTTTAGTTGGTTTTAGCTTACTTTCACTCATTTTCTCTAAATAAACAAGTCCTTTTATGAGTTTTATCTCCATGCATGAGAATACCAATGAACATGTGATTCTAGCCAAATTCATGCAAATGATTTAAGGAATGCATATATGAATGAGTATGAATGAATCTCATGAAATTTATTGCATGAATTGGTAAGACTTTGAAGCTATTCCCCTTGTTGATGATAGGTGATGAAACAAGAAAGCATGGAAGCAAGAATGATGCAAGCTGGGCAGGAAGAGGTTGGCGTTGCCAACTTGGAGATAATGGGCGTTGTTCATGGCAACGCCAGGCAGCCCTGGAGAAGCAAAGTTGGCGTTGCCAACTTGAAGAATAAGGTGCGTTATTGAAGGCAACGCACACAAGCAAACTTGGGCCATGAAGGAGCTTCGAGGGCGTTGCCAACGTGGGGAGTATGGGCGTTATTCAAGGCAACGCCAAGCAACTTTGGCACCATCCAAGTTGCCAACGCCAAGACATGGCACCATCCAAGTTGCCAACGCCAAGACATGGCACCATCCAAGTTGCCAACGCCAAGACATGGCACCATCCAAGTTGCCAACGCCAAGACATGGCACCATCCAAGTTGCCAACGCCAAGACATGGCACCATCCAAGTTGCCAACGCCAAGACATGGCACCATCCAAGTTGCCAACGCCAAGACATGGCACCATCCAAGTTGCCAACGCCAAGACATGGCACCATCCAAGTTGCCAACGCCAAGACATGGCACCAT
>NC_029777.3:41159978-41163515 GCF_000817695.3 Arachis duranensis | reverse complement strand
CAACACACCTTGGTTAGTATGTGAGATGTAACTTTCCTTGGTTGAGACTATGGGAATTGTGTGGCTGGATTAAGTTTGAGCATCATCTCTTCTCATGAACAAATAGATCACGAGAGTGGCATTTGGTTATGTTGAGAGAAATTGAATCACCAAGAGATTGGGATTCAATTACCCAATCGCCATGGATCTATACCCATTATTGAGAAGGATTTGACCAACATCAATTAATGAACACTAGCATCTCTGATCCCTAATGATCCTCTCTATCATTAATTCTCATTTCTTTTGCAATTAGTGTTTGAATACCCATTGCCCAATTCCCTTCTACATTCTTGCAATTTATTATTCTTGTCATTTACATTCTGTTTCTTTATTCCTTACTCTCTTGCTCTTTAGAATTCGGCACTTTATTTTATTGCAATTTACTTTTGATGTCATTTAAGTTTCTTGCAATTTAAGTTTCAGTTATTTACTTCCATTTTATTCCTATGTTCTTGTTCTTAATTGCCATTTAAATTCCTGTAATTATGTTCAAAAGTCAAAATGCTCATGAAATCAAAATTATGTTTGCTTGACTAAATTTACCAATTAACTAAAGTTGCTTAATCTACCAATCTCCGTGGGATCGACCTCACTCTTGTGAGTTTTATTACTTGATACGACCCGGTATACTTGCCGGTTATACGTGAAATCTAATTTTTACGTATCAAGTTTTTGACAACACCAAACTTAAACCTTGCTTGTCCTCAAGCAAGAAAAGAACTATGCACAAAGATTTCTTTTAATTGGAATGAGTTGAGGAATAGCTTGTAATACCTTGGTGAGTGAAGTGATTAAGTGATAGTGGCGTGAACTCTGAATTATGTGTTCATGCAAGGGTCCCAGTGCTTATCAGTCCTTACATTTTGGAAGTCTTAGATCTTAGGACTTTCATTCAAATGATATCATGGAAATCTCTCTATAGGTAATCACCTTGAAACAGCTCATAGTCTATGTGTCTTGGCCTTGACTCTAAGTGTCATGTCTCAAAGCGGCTCTTTAGATAAGCTTTCAATCAATACTCCCAAACCAGTTGGTTTTAAGGTATTAGGTGTTGAAACACCCCTTAGGATTTACTTGCTCAAGCCTCTCTCTTTGACACAATTCTACCACAAGCATTTAACTAGGATAGTAACTCTTTGAGTTCTCATTTCCTTCTTTTTCTTCCTAGTAATTGATGCTCAGAGCCTTTTGCCATGTTCTTTTGTTTTTTTTTTTGTTTTTTTTGTTTTTTTTTTTGCTGCTTCTTGGATCAATAAGTGTTTGAGAATCTCCATAATACTTCTTTGAACTCTATTTCCTGCCTATGAGCTCCCATGCAAGTTTTCACAAACATGCAACCTCAATACACAATCATACAACTAGAACCACCACTTCTCTTAATCTTTTGCTTGCCTCAAAATAGATTTTTGACTCCTCAATCATTCTTTTCAAAGAAATGTTCTCTGTTTGCATTTTCATAGGTATTGAGTGCAAGCAATTTCAAGAGTATGGTGTTATGATATATCAAACATCTTAGTTATTGAACTACAAAGAAGTTATACTAAGCAGACAAACAGGGGTACAATATCACTTTCAATCATAGTAGTTTGAATACAAGACAATCACTCAACAATACAACCTTTTGGAGTTTACTTGCTTTACTCCTTATCATCATCATTGTTGGTCTTTATATCCCTCTTTGTCTCTTTGGTTGATGATGCTTGATCCTTTTCAAGATTGAAGTGATCGCCTACAATGAACTTTGAAAGTTGCTTGTCCCCAAGCACTTGAGAGATGGTTAACATGCATGTATGCTTGTGATATTCTAGATATAAGTTGGTGTGGGGACACCAAACTTAGTTCCTTGCTTACTTTTATATGCAGTGGAATGAATACATGTAAGAAACATCAAGTGCTTCTATTAAGGAAACAAAATCTAAATTAAAAGTAGCAATTGTTAAGTAGTTTTTCTGATTGTTTGGAGCTAGTGACTAATCATGCAAAGGGTTAAAATGTGTATTTAATGAAACTTTTTGGTGGAACACCAAACTTAGCACCTCACATTCACCTTTGAATTATGTTGGTGTGTAATACCAAACTTAGCTCCTTGCAATGCAAATAAATATACTTAACTCTTTTATTGAATTAACTAAGAAAAGAAAACTACCTTTGGTTGGGTTGCCTCCCAACAAGCGCTTTTTTATCGTCATTAGCTTGACGGTTGTCCCTCTTTAGGGCGGATGATGATCATAGTGCCTTAATCCTTCCCCTCTCACCGTGAGCTTCCTTCCAGTATCATTCTTGATGATTTCCACATGTTCAAGTGAGAGGATTTTGTTCACTGTGTAGTATCCAGAAAAGTGTGGAGATGTCTCTATTGGTTGGTAAGTTAGCATCACTTTATCCCCTGGTGAGAAGTCTTCAGTGGAGATTTTCTTGTTTCTCCATCCTCTTGGCATTTTCTTCTTGGGACTCTCTTCTTTTCCAAGAGATAGTTCAGGTTTTGGAATCTCAATTTTTGGACAGTCCTTGCTATGAATCTTAAATGCTGACTTTGATTGCAGCTTCTCCTCTATTCTTTGAGCTTGTTGCAACACTTTCACCTTTTTCCTTTCTTCCCAGCATGAGCTTAGGTGCATTGGAAGTGTCTCATCATGTGCCTCTTTCAAGTTTGGATCTATGGAATCAATCTTCATACACTCTTCCTCTTGGGTAGAGTCTTGCAAATTCTTGAACACATGGAACACTATATGCTCATCATGCACCCTTAGCATTAATTCTCCTTTTTCGACATCTATCAATGCCCTGGCAGTAGCTAAAAAGGGCCTCCCTAGAATAATGGGAGTCTTGTCATCTTCCTTTATGTCTAGGATGACAAAGTCAACTGGGAGGAAAAATTTGTCCACCTTTACTAATACATTCTCTACAACCCCGAGTGCTTGTTGAATAGATTTATCCGCCATTTGAAGGGCTATCTTTGTAGGTTTCAATTCATGAATCTGAAGCTTTCTCATCAGAGATAGAGGCATCAGATTTATGCTTGCACCAAGATCACAAAATGCTCTCTCAATCATCATGTTGCCTATTGTGCAGGGGATGTGAAAGCTCCCTGGGTCTTTCATCTTCTTTGGCAACTTTTTCTGGATGATGGCACTACACTCCCTGGTCATCACAACCGTTTGTCCCTCTTTCAAGGATCTTTTCTTTGTCAACAATTCCTTCATGAACTTAGCATATAGGGGCATCTGTTCAAGTGCTTCAATGAAGGGGATGTTGATGTGTAGTGTCTTGAATATTTCCAAGAATTTGGAATATTGCTTCTCTTTGTTCTCTTCTTTAAACCTTTGAGGGTATGGGAGCATTGGTTGGTATGCTTTCACTGCCTCCTTCTTAGCTAATTTATCACTTTGTGTATAAGTTTCTTGCTCCTGCTTTTGTTCCTTCACCTCTTCTTTTAAACCTTCTTTGATGTGCTCTTCCTGAGTAATGGCTTCTGTCTCCACTTTCTTCCCACTT
>NC_029777.3:41157969-41159561 GCF_000817695.3 Arachis duranensis | reverse complement strand
TAACCATCTCTCAAGTGCTTGGGGACAAGCAACTTTCAAAGTTCATTGTAGGCGATCACTTCAATCTTGAAAAGGATCAAGCATCATCAACCAAAGAGACAAAGAGGGATATAAAGACCAACAATGATGATGATAAGGAGTAAAGCAAGTAAACTCCAAAAGGTTGTATTGTTGAGTGATTGTCTTGTATTCAAACTACTATGATTGAAAGTGATATTGTACCCCTGTTTGTCTGCTTAGTATAACTTCTTTGTAGTTCAATAACTAAGATGTTTGATATATCATAACACCATACTCTTGAAATTGCTTGCACTCAATACCTATGAAAATGCAAACAGAGAACATTTCTTTGAAAAGAATGATTGAGGAGTCAAAAATCTATTTTGAGGCAAGCAAAAGATTAAGAGAAGTGGTGGTTCTAGTTGTATGATTGTGTATTGAGGTTGCATGTTTGTGAAAACTTGCATGGGAGCTCATAGGCAGGACATAAAGTTCAAAGAAGTATTGTAGAGATTCTCAAAAATCTATTGATCCAAGAAGCAGCAAACAAAGCAAAAGGAAGAAAAGAAAGTGCAAAAACAAAAAGAACATGGCCCAAGGCTCTGAGCATCAATTACTAGGCAGAAAAAGAAAGAAAGAAACAAAAACTCAAAAGAGTTGCTATCCTAGTAAATGCTTGTGGTTGAAGTGTGTCAAGGAAAGAGGCTTGAGCAAGTAAATCCTTGGGGGTGCTTTAACACCTAATACCTTAAAACCAACTGGTTTGGGAGTATTGATTGAAAGCTTATCTAAAGAGCCGCTTTGAGACATGACACTTAGAGTCAAGGCCAAGACACATAAACTATGAGCTGTTTCAAGGTGATTACCTATATAGAGATTTCCATGATATCATTTGAATGAAAGTCCTAAGATCTAAGACTTCCAAAATGTAAGGACTGATAAGCACTGGGACCCTTGCATGAACACATAATTCAGAGTTCACCCCACTATCACTTAATCACTTCACTCACCAAGGTATTACAAGCTATTCCTCAACTCATTCCAATTAAAAGAAATCTTTGTGCATAATTCCTTTGTTGCTTGAGGACAAGCAAGGTTTAAGTTTGGTGTTGTGATGCAATTGCATATTTGTTATATTAGCTAGTTAGTTTAGTTGGTTTTAGCTTACTTTCACTCATTTTCTCTAAATAAACAAGTCCTTTTATAAGTTTTATCTCCATGCATGAGAATACCAATGAACATGTGATTCTAGCCAAATTCATGCAAATGATTTAAGGAATGCATATATGAATGAGTATGAATGAATCTCATGAAATTTATTGCTTGAATTGGTAAGACTTTGAAGCTATTTCCTTTGTTGATGATAGGTGATGAAACAAGGAAGCATGGAAGCAAGAAGGATGCAAGCTGGGCAAGAAGGAGTTGGCGTTGCCAACTTGGAGGATAAGGGGCGTTGTTCTTGGCAACGCCAGGAAGAGGAGTTGGCGCTGCCAACTTGGGAACATGGTGCGTTTTTATGGACAACGCCACACACAAGCAAGGCAAGCTTGGCCCTGGAAGAAGCAAAGTTGGCGTTGCCAACTTGAAGAATA
>NC_029777.3:41155393-41156242 GCF_000817695.3 Arachis duranensis | reverse complement strand
CTCTGCTTGTTTGAATGCATTGATAAACTCCTCTTTTCCTCCTCAATTCTAGTGGTTGATCTAAAGAGGGAACTCTTGTTCTTCAAAGATTCAACCACCATCGAGAGAGGGGTTAATCTATATGAATTATGTGGTGAATTTGAGGAATGAGCCACATAATTCAGTTTAGAGTTCATCCTTTCATGATTCCCTCAATCAATAAACCTTGGTTAGTATGTGAGATGTAACTTTCCATGGTTGAGACTTTGGGAATTGTGTGGCTGGATTAGAATTGAGCCTCATCTCTTCTCATGAACAATTAGATCACGAGAGTGGCAATTGGTTATGTTGAGAGAAATTGAATCACCAAGAGATTGGGATTCAATTACCCACTTGCCATGGATCTATACCCATGATTGAGAAGGATTTGACCAACATCAATTAATGAACACTAGCATCTCTGATCCCTAATGATCCTCTCTATCATTAATTCTCATTTCTTTTGCTCTTAGTGTTTGAATACCCATTGCCCAATTCCCTTCTACATTCTTGCAATTTATTATTCTTGTCATTTACATTCTGTTTCTTTATTTCTTGCTATCTACTCTTCTGCTCTTTAGAATTCAACACTTTATATTCTTGCAATTTACTTTTGATGTCATTTAAGTTTCTTGCAATTTAAGTTTCCGCTATTTACTTTTATTTCATTTCTCTCTTCTAGTTCTTTACATTCTTTGCCATTTAAATTCTTGCAATTATGTTCAAAAAATCAAAATGCTCATGAAATCAAAATTTTGTTTGCTTGACTAAATCTACCATTTAACTAAGGTTGCTTAATCTACCAATCTTCGTGGGATCGACCTCACTCTT
>NC_029777.3:41135191-41144303 GCF_000817695.3 Arachis duranensis | reverse complement strand
TATATATATTATATATTCGAAAATCTTTTTCTATTTTAGTTTCAAATTTTAAGTTTGGTGTCCTGTTAGTAATCTTTTTATTTAATTTAATTTTCTTGCTAATCTTTTTTTCTTTGATATTTATCTTTTCTTTTCCTTTGATTTCAAAATTTTGTTATCTTATCTTTATTTTAAACTCAAATTTTAAAAATTTAGTATTTTGTAAGTTTTTCTTTCTTTCAAATTCAAAGTTCAAAATCTTTATTTGACTTTCTCTTTCTAATTTAAAAAAAAATTTCAAAATCAAATCTCCTATCATAATTTTCAAATCTTATTTTACCTTGTTTCTTTCCCTTGACTTTTTCTTTCTAAATTTCAAAATCTTTGAATTGATTTTCTTTTAATTTTCAAAACTTGCATCTTAAATTTAAATCTTGCTTTATCTTATTTTAATTTTAAGAGTTTGGTATATTTTAATATTTTATTTTTCTTTATAAATTTCAAAAATTTCAAATCTTTTCTTTTTCTTTTTAATTAATTTTTTTAAGATTTTCAAATCATATCTTACTTATCTTTCTTGATTGTTAATCTTTATCTTATTTATCTTTTCTTTGATTCTAGTTATTTGATTTTTAATTTAAATTTAAATTTTAAATTCAATTTTTAAGTTTAGTGTTTTCTTTAGTTTTTCTTTCTTTCAAATTTGAATTTCAAAATCTTCATTTGACTTTTTCTCTCTCTAACTTCTCGAAAATTTTCAAATCCATTCTTCCATCTTTAATTTCAAATCTTGTTAGTTAATTATTTATCTTATCTTGTTTTATTTTTAGTTTTGTGTCTCTTTAATTTTTCTTTTACTTTCTCTTTGAATCTTGAAAAATTTTAAACCCCTCTCTTTCTAATTTTTAATTTTTTTTTGAAATTGTTAGTTATTTTTTATTTTCAAATTAGTACTCTATTTTTTATTATTTATTTTGAATTTTCCAAAAAAAAATTTTTCTTCCTTGCTTTTCTGTTTACCACCTGGTGTGTTTAATTTTGCTTGGTATTTTGTGCTGAGAAACAATCATGGAGAAGAATCACATGGGTTACTACTCACACCCAAGTAGTGATTCAAATTACTATGAATGGAGAAATTATCCAGATTTTGGTTAGCAAGGTCAAGAGTAAGGAGATGTCAATGTTCCATATTCCGTCTATCAAGAACCATCATCTTCTTACTCATATGAAAAAGTATCATCTTTCGATCTTGCCTGCCAAGAACTGGAGCAAATAACAGAGAAAATTTTGCAAAAATTTCCATCTTCATCCCCTATATATTCATACCAAGAACTACCACCTCTTTATTTATACCAAGAACCATGCTCTTTTTACTCATATCAAGAGCCACCATATTATTATTCATATCAAGAGTCACCATCTCTTTATTCAAAACTATCAGCTTTAGAGCTTACCATGAAAGAATTAAGGGATGTCTCTCAAGATTGCATACAAGAAATGAGAATGAATGTCAAGAATGTAGAGGGGCATGTGGAGGTAATTACCAAGTGCTGGGCAGAGGAACAAGAAAACTCCCTCACAAGAGAAGCAATATAAATTCCTGTAAAATAATGTGAGGGAATCATTCAAAGGAGTCCATACCCCAGTAAATTAGAGAGTTTTTCATCCTCACACATTGAAGAAGAAGGAGATACACGAACAAAGGATAGTGTAAGGGAGGAAGACAAGTTTGGGAAGTTACACTCTAATGAAGCAGAGAGCTAATAGAGGGTGAGTTCACTGAACTACCAAACCTAAAGGCTCTTGATGAAGGGTATACTCCACCCATCACACAACATTGAGGTCCTGAATTTAGAGTGGTAGAGATAATCAAGGAATGTACTAAAAAAGCGGATTGTGACCAAGAAACAAAAGATGATATCCATGAAAAAGAGAAGGTCAACAAGAAACAATACAACCCCTATCCTAACAAGCAAGGAGAATCAAGCTGATAACAATAAAAGAATGTTTGTTAGGAGGAATTCAATTCCGAGGGCACTAATCTTCTCCACTTTCCCTTTAGGGTCATTTCTTTTAACCAACCGGAAGATGAGGAAGAAAATTCAACAATCAAGTGTCAAGCTAATGACATTAAAGAAGCGTTTGTTGGGAGGCAACCCAACCATAAGTATCTTTTAGTTTGTTTCAATTTTATCTCAGGTTAATTTTTTATTTTATTCTCTATTTTTAATCTTCAAAGTTTTTCTAGGTTTTCTAATGCTTATGATCATGTACAGCGCTTAGAATAGGGACATAAGAACTCAGAATGGAAGAACAGAACACCCTGAAGTAGGAAGGCTCTGGCGCTGAACGCCGCCTGAAAGGAGGCAAACAGTCCTGTCATTCAATGCCAAGGAGGGACCACGTTTTCTTTGCTTGGGAACAAAAAAACTTTTTAAGTTTGGTGTTGCAGAGTGAGCTCTAGGTTTATATTATCATCAATGGCACCAAAAGATGGTGAATCATCTTCATGGAAGATCAGCAGCCACCATAAACTAAGGTGGTTAAGTTTCATTATCCCTTTCTTTATCTTATTTCATCTTTCTATTCTAGCTTTGGCATGATCACTATTAGGATTTCCTTGCTTTCTAGTCTAGTAGTTCAATTTTGAAATTTTTATGGTTAAAAGATGTCTCATGTATTACTCACTAAGCTTAAAAAGAAATTTTTTTGAAAAAGAAGTAGTAAGATGCATAAGATCTTGAGTTATATTATGAGTCATTCTATTTACTTTGATGTGGTGGCCTTATTTTTATTTTCTGAATGTATGAATTAAACAGTGCATACTTGATATTAAAATTGGGTGTAGTGGCTCTTAAAGAATAGTGAATTTAGAAGTATTATTGATTCTCTAAAATATCAAAAAGATTGATTCTTAAAGCAAAAGAAACAGCAAAAAGAAAAGAAAATTGAAAAATAAAAAGAAAAAGGTCCAAGGCTTTGAGCATCAATGATTTGGAGGGTCAAAATTGGCCTAAAAAGCTCAAAAGAGTTGTTATCCCTAACTATATGCTTGTGGTGTGAAGGTGTTAGGAAAATCTTGAAACTGAGCATTTAAAGTCATGATCTAATGCTATAAAGAGTATGCTTAAGAACTCTGAGCACCACTGTCTGGGAATTTAAGCAAAGCTAAATTTGAATCCAAGGAATTCCTGATGAGCGGATATTTTATAGACTTTTTGGTAGTGTTTTCATATGGTTTTTAGCATGTTTTATTCACTTTTCGTTATATTTTTATTAATTTTTATTCAAATATCACATTTCTAGACTTCACTATGGGTTTGTGTGTTTTTCTGTAATTTCAGGTATTTTCTGGCTGAAATTGAGGGACCTGAGCAAAAAATCTGATTCAGAGGCTGAGAAAGGACTGCAGATGTTGATGGATTCTGACCCTCCTGCATGCGAAGTAAATTTTCTAGAGCTACAGAATCCCAATTGGTGCACTCTCAATTGCGTTGGAAAGTAGACATGTTGGGCTTTCCAACAATTTATAATAGTCCATACTTTGCCTGAGATTTGATGGCTGATGTGTGGAAAACGATCCAACACAAAACTCACCGGCAAGTGTACCGGGTCGCATCAAGTAATAATAACTCACATGAGTGAGGTCGATCCCACAGGGATTGAAGGATTGAGCAATTTTAGTTTAGTGGGTGATTTAGTCAAGCGAATCAAGTTTTGGTTGAGTGATTTGTGTTTAACAGGAAGTAAATGACAGTAAATGTAAAAGGGGAAGGGAGAAGTGCAGTAAATTAAAGAACATAATTGTAAATTTGCAGAATCTTAAAGAGCAAGAAAGTAAATGACTGAAACTTAAAGTGCAAGAAACTTAAATTGCAGTAACTTAAATGGCAAGAAAGATAAATGGCTTGAATATAAAAGGGAATTGAGGAATGGGATTGCAGGATCTAAACAAAGAAGAAGTAAATTGCAACAATTAAGAGAGCAACAATTAAATCAGAAGCAATAAGCATTCAAACAGAAAGGAAATAATATGTAGCAGAGGTTCACAGAAGAACCTAAGTGAATTTTGATCTCAGGACTCAAGGGCTTAGGTAGCAGAGCCTAAAACCCAATTTCCTTCCCAGATCTGAATTATCTAAGCAATTGACAGAAAATTAAAGAAGAAGCAATAGAAGAATAGAAATAAAATTGAATTATGCAGAAAACAAAATGAGAAGAGTTTGAATGGGAATTGAGACAGAATTTCCTCAATTTCACACACCCAAAACTCTGAAACACAAGAGTAGAATTGCCCAAGTAAGAATGAGGAAGGAGATCAGTCAATTCTCCCTTAATCCTCTGAGTGCTCGGTCAAGTCTCTCAAGAACAATTACAAGAAATTCAAAGCTCAAAGAAAGTGCAAATTCAAGGGCTAAGCCAAAAGTAAGTCAAAAGGTTTTTAAAATAAAAGTTTCTAATTACATCAAACTAGCTCCTATTTACACACTTTCTATTCTTGGATCTTGGGATTTGGATGGGCTTTTGATTTGGTGAAGAAATGAATTTTATTGGATTTTTAATCCAATTTTAGCCCAAAAACAATAGCTTCTAGGAGGCTGCCCTGCCCTTGTGGAGGGCAGGGCAGAAAATTGATGCGTGGTGCGTGCGTGGTGCGGGCGTGGTGCAGGCTTGGTGCGCAGGGGGCAGAAAAATTTGGTGCGCCAGATTGGTGCCTTGGTGCGCTGCTGGTGCTGCCGAATGTTGCTTTGGTGCGCCAGATTTGTGTGCTGGCCGTGCCACAACAAAATGCTGCCCTGCCCTCGTGGAGTCCCGCGTTTCCAAAATGAAGGGCAGGGCAGTGTTTCCAAAATGAAGTCCCGCGTTCGAAACTTGGATGCTACACACGCTACCCATTTTCCATGGCTTTCTTAGTACCAAAGTGAGGCTTAATTCCTTGCTTCCTCATGGTCCCGTGTTCAACTCTTGTGGCAAGCATTGTAGGCATTTTCCTTTGATTTTCTTCCCTTGGTGAGCCCGATACTGCCCTTGAGGAGGGCAGGGCAACATTTTGTTCTTCTTGATTCCAAGGCACAGGTTTGTGCTCTGCCCTTGTAGTGGGCAGGGCAGAGTTGTCTTTCATGCTTTGTTCCCTTATGTTGCCCTCCTAGAGGGCAGTGTGCCCTTGTGGAGGGCAATGCTTGCTTCCCTCCTTCATAAGCCACGCCTTTTTCTCCTTTGGCCACACTTTCTTAGGCCACGCTTTTCTTTTTTTTTTCTTTTCTTCACCTACAATAAACCAAAACAACCACTCAAAGTATCACTAAATTCACAAGGCTTATAAATCAATTAAAAATCAATTAAATTCAGCTTAAACCTCATGAGTTAACATTAATTTTATGGTGGTTGTTTGATTTAAAGAAGTTATGCATTTTCACTCCAAATCACTTATTTAGGATGCAAGAAAGTGCATAAAGACTAATAAAACAAGTGAAATTAGCTTGAAAAATGGGTATATGATGACCTGTCATCATGTGGTACTGAGAATGGTTTGAGGGAACCCGTGACAGGTGGTAAACTCCAATTTTTGGAGAGGTACTGTTGAATTTTTTTCCGAGAGGTACTGTTGAAAATTTTTTTCCAAGAATTTCAAAGAGTGTTGGTTATGGTTTTGAAGATGATTTTTGATATGAGTAACTTTAACAAAAGAGATGTGTCTCGAATGCTTTTATAGATTATTAAAGGAAAGCGGATTCTTATGATTTTGTTAGCTTGTTATTTCAAACTCATTTGATTTCTAGAAATAAAAGGGGGGTTTTTGATTGATGAGTCAGAGACTTTATAACAGTAAGTCATGTAGAAATTCGAGGGTTTGAGAATAAGAAAGTAAGTTTGGAGGTTATGCTTGGAGTTGAACTGTGATTAGAGGAATTGGCTTGGCAGAGAGAGAGAGAGAGGATGGTGATGAAGTATCATTAAGGTGTGGTGATGATCTTTGATTGATTATAGTGATGTGGGATGATGGCTATGATTAACGATGATGGTAATATTATTGATGACATGATTTGGGATTTAATAGGGTGTGAGTTGATGAGACGATAAAAGTAAGGAAGGTTGTTGGTCGGCATTGAACGAATGACCGAGACCCTCGGAGATAGAGAGATCAGAGCACGGCAATGGAAGCGCGCAGAGTAAAAAGACCTTGGAACTATTATGCATTGCATATAAAGGTAGACTACGCTCGCGTACTTGTAGTGATGGATGGAATTTTCGAGGGCGAAAATTTCTGTTGGGGGATAGAATGTAAAACCCGGTCTAACCAAAATTAATTAAATAATAAAGTAAATAGGAGCGAATATGGTTAGAAAATTTGGCAATTGGAATTTGATCATTTAAATATGATATTTAGATTCAGTCAATTTTTCTAAGTCGGAAAACATAATTTTCTGCGTAAAAATGCACAGTGAAATTTTGACCAGCAGTACCGACAGAGATATGTCTGGTACTGCAGCTGAGAAAATTGATTATAAGTAAATATGGTTAAGAAATGAGGAATCATAATTAGGGAAGGTAGAAATATTTAAAGTGCAATTTAGAGAACTAATCTTAAAGGTTTTGGCCCAAAATTGGGCCAACGGACAAAAATAAGTGAACCGGGCCTAAGTGGGCCTAAGACCCAACATATATAAACATTAGTTATGAGCATTTCAGCTCATTCTACCCTAAAAATAAGAAGAGGGGCGTTGAATTGATAAGAGAGAAGGGAAGAGAGAAAACCTAACTCTCTTTGATCTTCAAACCACCATAACTTAAGCTACGGAGCTCTGATTGACGAGCCGTTTATGGTCACGCGCCGCTCTTCTCATTCTCTAAAATTCTATATAAGTTTTGTGGTGAGTATTCTATTCAACTCTGCCCAGTTTTCGAAATTCCCTGCTGTTACACGTTTTTGGGTAGTTAGTGTTGAAATCTTATGATTTTGGGTTTTTAGGGATACTCTAACATGGATTCTAAGTGGGTTCTATCCCTATTTCATATGGGCTGAGTTAAGAAGTACTCAAACCCTTGTAATTTATCAATTTCATGAACCCTAGGTTAATGTATATATGTGAAATTGGTTATGTTAGTGTATTTGGTGATTTTGGTGCACAATTGTGAGATTGGTGTTGCTTGAGGAGCTTTGGTAAGGCTTGGGGCAAAGGTTGGTGGAGACTTCCAAAGAAGAGGCTCAATTGATTTGGCTACATGAGGTACGGTTTAAGTTTTATTTAAGTACCGTGTGGTGTGCTGAGAATTCCTAGGCTAGATACCCCTAGGATTAAGTTTCGATTGTGTAAATGGTTGGTGCTAATATGCATAATTGGTACATAATGTGAATTAATGATTGGGATGAGAATTGTGTGGCCTTGTCTGCTTGGTGTATTGAGAATTTGATGTATTGGGTAATGAGTATTGATTTGTGGATTATGCATTTAAATTGTGAAATTGGGCCGGAGGCCGTGAATTTTGGGCCGGAGGCCGGAAAGAGGTAAGGAAGGTAAGTTGATGTATGCATTGTATGATGACACAAGTGATTGGATGAATTTTAGATAATGAATATATGAATGATTGGGTTGGTTATTGAATAATAAGGTTTGAGGAGTTGAAGTGTGGAATTTGATAATTTTGGGTGAAATTATGTAGATGAGGTATGTTTGGTTTTGGTTGAGATATATTATGTGGGCATATATGTGATTATGATTATTGATGCCATGATGGTATGATGATGCATGAGAGATATGCATGTTGTGATATATGCTTGATGAATGATTAAGGTTAATTTGTAGGTGAAACCATGTGATAGTGAGTATGATATTGATTATGTATAGTGATGGTTGATTGAAAATAGTATTGTTGGAAATTGGGATGAGGAAGGATGTATGACATGTTAATGTATTTGTAATTTAGCCATTTGTTTGAAATGGGTAAAAATGGTTATACGACAGTTTTTTGAATTGTGGTAAAGTGTTAATGTATAAGTTGAGAAGGCTTGATGTTGATTTTGGTATATTTTGATTGATTTCAAAAAGGGTTGAAATTGGCATGCTTTGGTTGATTTTGAAAAGGGTTGAAAATGGCACTTTGTGGTTTCGTATGAAAATATACTTTTTGGGCATACCTTGACGGGACATAACTTGGACTCCAATCCCGTTTTGTGCTGGTGGACGAAATTGTGACCCTCTTTGTATTTGCATGAGATTTATTTAATGGCTATTGGCTATGTGTGGACACATCTCCGTTCAACTTAACCAGCAAGTGTACTGGGTCATCCAAGTAATACCTTATGTGAGTAAGGGTCGATTGATGAGTGGATATTTTATACGCTTTTTAGGGGTAATTTCATGTAGATTTTAGCATGTTTTAATTGGTTTGTAGTAGAATAATGTTAGTTTTTAGGCAAAAATCATATTTCTGGACTTTACTATGAGTTTGTGTGTTTTTCTGTGATTTCAGGTATTTTCTGGCTGAAATTGAGGGAGCTGAGCAAAAATCTGAGTTAGGCTGAAAAAGGACTGCTGATGCTGTTGGATCCTGACCTCCCTGCACTCGAAATGGATTTTCTGGAGCTACAGGAGTCCAATTGGCGCGCTCTCAATGGCGTTGGAAAGTAGACATCCAGGGCTTTCCAGCAATATATAATAGTTCATACTTTGCGCGAAGAAAGACGACGTAACTTGGCGTTGAACGCCAAGTACATGTTGCTGTCTGGAGTTAAACGCCAGAAAAACGTCATTATCCGGAGTTGAACGCCCAAAACACGTCATAACCTGAAGTTTGACGCCAAGAAAGGCCTCTACACATGGAAAGCTTTAGTCTCAGCCCTAGCACACACCAAGTGGGCCCCAGAAGTGGATTTCTGCACCAATTATCTTAGTTTACTCATTTTCTGTAAACCTAGGTTACTAGTTTACTATTTAAACAACTTTTAGAGACTTATCTTGTACCTCATGACATTTTCAGATCTGAATTACATACTTTTTGACGGCATGAGTCTCTAAACTCTATTGTTGGGGTGAGGAGCTCTGCTGTGTCTCGATGAATTAATGCAAGTATTTCTGTTTTCCATTCAAACACGCTTGTTCCTATCTAAGATGTTTATTCGCGCTTAACTGTG
>NC_029777.3:41133212-41133637 GCF_000817695.3 Arachis duranensis | reverse complement strand
ATTAGGATGTCTACAGATTATTACTGTTTCCATTTGCTGTAAAAGATCAAGCTAAGAGGTGGTTAAATAACCAACCTAAGAACAGCATAAAAACATGGAAGCAGCTGTCAGAAAAATTCTTGAGTCACTATTTCCCTCCAAAACAGATGACACAGCTAAGGTTAAGCATCCAAGGTTTCAAACAAGGAGATAATGAATCCCTTTATGATGCCTGGGAGAGATACAGAGAGATGCTAAGAAAATGCCCCTTTGACATGTTTTCAGAGTGGGTCCAGCTAGACATCTTCTACTATGGGCTTACAGAAAGAGCTCAAATTTCTCTAGACCACTCAGCTGGTGGATCTATACACATGAGAAAGACAATAGAAGAAGCTCAAGAGCTCATTGATACAGTTGCCAGAAATCAGCATCTGTACCTAAGCAGT
>NC_029777.3:41132475-41133104 GCF_000817695.3 Arachis duranensis | reverse complement strand
AATGAATTCAATCAGCAATTAGACTTTCTAACTAAACAGCTAGCCGAATTCAAGGAAATACTACAGGAAACAAGAATGGCTAACAGGAATATGGAAGTACAATTAAAGCAAACAGAAAAGCAACTGTCAGAACAAATAGCAGAAGAATGCCAAGCAGTTCAACTAAGAAGTGGGAAAACATTAAATACCTCACTTCAAAGTAGCAGGAAGCTAAGAAATGAACAAATGGCCACTCAAAATCCCTCTGAGGACAATCAGAGCCCAGAAAGGAATAATGCTGGCGCTGAACGCCCAGACCATGCTCATTCCTGGCGTTCAACGCCAGAAACAAGCATAAATCTGGCGTTGAACGCCCAAAGGGAGCACAGTTCTGGTGTTTAGACGCCAGTAACAAATGGGGAGATGGCGTCTAACGCCACTCTAGCTTCCACCCCTGGCATTCAAATGCCAGTGGGGGATCAGTCACATACAAGTGCTGATAACAACCCTTCTAAAAAGGCTTTCCAACCCACTTCTGTAGGTAATAAACCTGCAGCAACAAAGGTTGAGGAATACAAAGCCAAAATGCCTTATCCTCAAAAGCTCCGCCAAGCGGAACAGGATAAGCAATTTGCCCGCTTTGCAGACTA
>NC_029777.3:41129844-41130634 GCF_000817695.3 Arachis duranensis | reverse complement strand
TGCCATTTGTGTTTGACACAAAGTGTCTACAGGCGTTTGAGACCCTGAAAGCTAAGCTGGTCACAGCACCAGTTATTTCTTCACCAGACTGGACATTACCCTTTGAACTAATGTGTGATGCCAGTGACCATACCATTGGTGCAGTATTAGGACAGAGGCATAACAAGCTTCTGCATGTCATTTATTATGCTAGCAGTGTTTTAAATGATGCCCAGAAAAATTACACAACCACAGAAAAAGAATTACTTACAGTGGTTTATGCCATTGACAAGTTTAGATCCTACTTAGTTGGTTTATGCCATTGACAAGTTCAGATCCTATTTAGTAGGATCAAAGGTGATTGTGTACACTGATCATGCTGCTCTTAAATATCTACTCACAAAGCAGGATTCAAAACCCGGGCTCATAAGGTGGGTGTTGCTTCTGCAAGAGTTTGATATAGAAATAAGAGACAGAAAAGGAACAGAGAATCAAGTAGCTGATCACCTGTCCCGGATAGAACCAGTAGCAGGAGCATCCCTCCCTCCTACTGAGATCTCTGAAACCTTTCCGGACGAGCAATTGTTTGCTGTTTAGGAAGCTCTGTGGTTTGCAGACATTGCAAACTATAAGACACAAGGTTCTCCTTTTGTAACAATGGAGAGGAAGCATGAAAAGCTTCTCTCACTGCAGAGTCAACCAAAGCCCCCATAGTCAAACTCTAAATTTGATGTTGGGAGGTCCCTACCTTGCTCTGATTATCTGTGAGACTCCATGAGAGCTCACTGTCCAGCTAAGGACAATAAAGAAG
>NC_029777.3:41123337-41124548 GCF_000817695.3 Arachis duranensis | reverse complement strand
ACTTCTTTTTATATATTCCATTTTTATTTATTCCACTACTATAAAATAAATAATAGCAACATACATATCATCTCTTTTATTCCATTATGGAATTAAATGGGAATGATCAGTCCAAAAGGACTCTGGGGTCATATGCTAACCCCACTACTGCTTCATATGGGAGTAGTATCTGCATACCCTCCATTGGAGTTAGTAGCTTTGAGCTGAATCCTCGGCTCATTATCATGATGCAGCAAAACTGCCAGTACTCTGGTCTTCCACATGAAGAACCTACAGAATTTCTGGCACAATTTCTGCAAATTGCTGATACAGTACATGATAAAGAAGTAGATCAGGATGTCTACAAATTATTACTGTTTCCATTTGCTGTAAAAGATCAAGCTAAGAGGTGGTTAAATAACCAGCCTAAGAACAGCATAAAAACATGGAAACAACTGCCAGAAAAATTCCTGAATCACTATTTCCCTCCCAAACGGATGACACAGCTGAGGCTAGCATCCAAGGCTTCAAACAAGGAGATAATGAATCCCTTTATGATGCATGGGAGAGATACAGAGAGATGCTAAGAAAATGCCCCTCTGAAATGTTTTCAGAATGGGTGCAATTAGACATCTTCTACTATGGGCTTACAGAAAATGCTCAGATTTCTCTAGACCACTCAGCTGGTGGATCTATACATATGAGAAAAACAATTGAAGAAGCTCAAGAGCTTATTGATACAGTTGCCAGAAATCAGCATCTGTATCTAAACAGTGAATCTTCCATGAAAGAAGAAGCTAAAACAGTAACTGCAGAACTCAGTCCGGTGGATCAGGCTAATGAATTTAATCAGCAATTAGACTTTCTAACTCAGAAGCTACCCGAATTCAAGGAAATACTACAGGAAACAAGAATGGCTAACAGGAATATGGAAGTGCAATTAAAACAGACAGAAAAGCAACTGTCAAAACAAATAGCAGATGAATGCCAAGCAGTTCAATTAAGAAGTGGGAAAACATTAAATATCTCACTTCAAAGCAGCAGGAAGCCAAGAAATGAACAGAAGTCTACTCAAAATCCCTCTGAGGACAATCAGAGCCCAGAGAGGAATGAAGCTGGCGCTGAACGCCCAGCCCATGCTCATTCCTGGCGTTCAACGCCAGAAACAAGCATGGATCTGGCGTTGAACGCCCAAAAGGAACATGGTTCTGGCGTTCAAACGCCAGTAACAA
>NC_029777.3:41122083-41123229 GCF_000817695.3 Arachis duranensis | reverse complement strand
GTGATCAGTCACATACAAGTGCTGATAACAACCCTTCCAAAAAGGCTTCCCAACCCACTTCTGTAGGTAATAAACCTACAGCAACTAAGGATGAGGAATACAAAGCCAAAATGCCTTATCCTCAAAAACTCCGCCAAGCGGAACAGGATAAGCAATTTGCCCGCTTTGCAGACTATCTCAGGACTCTTGAAATAAAGATTCCGTTTGCAGAAGCACTTGAGCAAATACCCTCTTATGCTAAGTTCATGAGAGAGATCTTAAGTCATAAGAAGGATTGGAGGGAAACTGAAAAAGTTTACCTCACTGAAGAATGCAGTGCAGTCATTCTGAAAAGCTTACCTGAGAAGCTTAAAGATCCTGGGAGCTTTATGATACCATGCACATTAAAGGACACTTGTACCAAGCAAGCTTTATGTGATCTTGGGGCAAGTATCAACCTAATACCTGCATCTACTATCAGAAAGCTTGGTTTGACTGAAGAAATCAAACCAACCAGGATATGTCTTCAACTTGCTGATGACTCCATTAAATACCCATCAGGCGTGATTGAAGACATGATTGTCAAGGTTGGGCCATTTGCCTTTCCTACTAACTTTGTGGTGCTGGAAATGGAGGAGCACAAGAGTGCAACTCTCATTCTAGGAAGACCTTTCCTAGCAACTGGGCGAACCCTCATTGATGTCCAAAAAGGGGAAGTGACCTTGAGAGTCAATGAGGAGGAGTTCAAATTGAATGTTGTTAAAGCCATGCAACATCCAGACACCCCAAATGACTGCACGAGTGTTGATATTATTGACTCTCTGGTAAGAGAGGTCAATATGGCTGAGAGTCTCGAATCAGAGCTGGAGGAAATCTTTAAAGATGTTCAGCCTGATTTGGAGGAATCAGAGAAGATAATAGAACCTCTGAAAATCCCTCAAGAAGAGGAGAAACCTCCAAAACCCAAACTCAAACCATTACCACCATCCCTGAAATATGCATTTCTAGGAGAAGGTGATACCTTTCGGCCTTTCCTGTAATCATAAGATCTATCTTAGAGCCACAGGAAGAGGAAGCACTAATCCAAGTGCTAAGGACGCACAAGACAGCTCTTGGGTGGTCCATCAGTGATCTTAAGGGCATTAGCCCAGCCAGATGCATGCACAA
>NC_029777.3:41120280-41121018 GCF_000817695.3 Arachis duranensis | reverse complement strand
TAGATGTGTGCCTAAAGAAGAAGCACAAAAGATCCTCTGGCATTGCCATGGATCACAGTATGGAGGACATTTTGGAAGTGAGCGAACAGCCACAAGAGTCCTCCAAAGTGGCTTCTACTGGCCTACTCTTTATAAAGAATCCCGAGCATTTGTGCTTAATTGTGACAGTTGCCAAAGGTCAGGCAACCTACCTCACAGTTATGCCATGCCTCAACAAGGGATATTGGAGATTGAGTTGTTTGATGTATGGGGTATTGAGTTCATGGGGCCATTCCCACCATCATACTCAAACACTTATATTCTGGTGGTAGTGGATTATGTATCCAAATGGGTGGAAGCTATTGCAACACCCACTAATGACACTAAGACAGTGCTAAAATTCCTCCAGAAACACATCTTCAGCAGATTTGGTAACCCTATAGTATTAATCAGTGATGGGGGCACTCATTTCTGCAATAAACAGCTTTACTATGCTTTGGTTCGTTATGGAGTTAGCTACAGGGTGGCCACTCCATATCATCCACAGACTAATGGGCAAGCTGAAGTCTTAAATAGAGAACTTAAAAGAATCCTGGAACGGACTGTAATTAACCGTAGAAAGGATTGGGCAAGAAGCTTGGATGATGCTCTATGGGCATACAGAACAGCATTTAAGACCCCTATAGGGACCTCTCCGTACCAGCTGGTGTATGGAAAGGCATGTCACTTGCCAGTGGAACTGGAACATAAGGCCTACTG
>NC_029777.3:41114106-41116731 GCF_000817695.3 Arachis duranensis | reverse complement strand
CTATCTGAAATTCCCACTATTGATTTACATAAGTATTTCTATCTTATTTTATTTTCTGTTTATTATTAATTTTCGAAATCCATAACCATTTAATCTGCCTAACTGAGATTTACAAGGTGACCATAGCTTGCTTCATACCAACAATCTCTGTGGGATCGACCCTTACTCACGTAAGGTATTACTTGGATGACCCAGTGCACTTGCTGGTTAGTTGAACGAAATTGATTTCGGATCAGGCTCTATTATCATATTCCATAAAGAGATACAATTTCGTCCACCAGTAAATCAATAGCGGGAATTTCAGATAGGCGTATGGAGATGCTGTGCTCCTCTTGTATTTCTACTTTCTTATTACATTCATCCAATCCTTCTTACTCCTTTCCATGGCAAGCGGTATGCAGGGCATCATCGTCGTCAATGGCTACTTTTCATCCTCTCGGAAAAATGGTCCTATGCGCTGTCACTGCATGGCTAATCGTCTGGAGGCATCACCCTTGTCGATGACTACATCCCATCCTCTCAGTGAAAATGGTCCAAATGCTCTGTCACAGCACGGCTAATCAGCTGTCGGTTCTCAATCAGGTTGGAATAGAATCCCTTGATTCTTTTGCGTCTGTCACTAACGCCTAACCTTCAGGAGTTTGAAGCTCATCACAGTCATTCAATACCGGAATCCTACTCGGAATACCACAGACAAGGTTAGACTTTCCAGATTCTCGGAATCCTACTCGGAATACCACAGACAAGGTTAGACTTTTCGGATTCCCATGAATGCCGCCATCTATCTAGCTTATACCACGAAGATTCTGTTGGGGAATCTAAGAGATATGCGCCCGGCCTAAGGTAGAACGGAAGTGGTTGTCAGTCACGCGCGTTCATAGGTGAGAATGATGATGAGTGTCATGGATCATCAGATTCATCAAGTTGAAGTGCAACGTATATCTTGGAATAAGAATAAAAGAGAATTGAATAGAAAATAATAGTAATTGTATTGAAACTTGAGGTACAGCAGTATGGTGTGCAGAAACTCCACCGTTGAAAATACATAAGTGAAAGGTTCAGGCATGGCCGAATGGCCAGCCCCCATGGTCTAAGGACTAGGCATCCAGAGATGTTCGTCAGATCTAAAGTGATCAAAAGATTTCTAATATAATAGTAAATTATCCTATTTATACTAGACTAGCTACTAGAGTTTACATGAGTAAGTAATTGATGCATAAATCCACTTCCGGGGCCCACTTGGTGTATGCTTGGGCTGAGCTTGATCTATCCACGAGCTGAGGCTTTTCTTGGAGTTGAACGCCGAGTTATAGCGTGTTTCTGGCGTTCAACTCCAGGATGTGACGTGTTTCTGGCGTTTGACTTCAGACAGCAGCATGTACTTGGCGTTGAGCGCCACTTTACGTCGTCAATTCCCGAATAAAGTATAGACTATTATATATTGCTGGAAAGATCTAGATGTCTACTTTCTAACACCGTTGAGAGTGCGCCGTTTGGAGTTCGGTAGCTCCAGAAAATCCATTTTGAGTGCAGGGAGGTCAGATTCCAACAGCATCAGCAGTCCTTTTGTCAGCCTTTTTCAGAGTTTTGCTCAAGTCCCTCAATTTCAGCCAGAATTTACCTGAAATTATAGAAAAACACATAAACTCATAGTAAAGTCCAGAAATGTGAATTTAACATAAAAACTAATGAAAACATCCCTAAAAGTAGCTTGAACTTACTAAAAACTACCTAAAAACAATGCCAAAAAGCGTATAAATTATCCGCTCATCACAACACCAAACTTAAATTGTTGCTTGTCCCCAAGCAACTGAAAATCAATTAGGATAAAAAGAAGAGAATATACTATAAATTCCAAAATATCAATGAATATTAATTCTAATTAGATGAGCTAAATGCCATAGACACATAACTGGGTGAACCTTTTCAGATTGTGACTTAGTTTTGCTAAAGTCCCCAGTTAGAGGTGTCCAGAGCTCTTAAGCACACTCTTTTTGCTTTGGATCACGACTTTAACCACTCAGTCTCAAGCTTTTCATTTGGACCTGCATGTCACAAGCACATGGTTAGGGACAGCTTGGTTTAGCCGCTTAGGCCTGGATTTTATTTCCTTGGGCCCTCCTATCCATTGATGCTCAAAGCCTTGGATCCTTTTTACCCTTGCCTTTTGGTTTTAAGGGCTATTGGCTTTTTCTGCTTGCTTTTTCTTTCTTTCTTTCTATTTTTTTTTTGCCAATTATTTTTTTATTATTATTTTTTTTCGCCATTCACTGCTTTTTCTTGCTTCAAGAATCAAATTTATGATTTTTCAGATTGTCAATAACATTTCTCTTTATTCATCATTCTTTCAAGAGCCAACAGTTTTAACATTCATAAACAACAAGATAAAAAATATGCACTGTTTAAGCATTCATTCAGAAAACAAAAAGTATTGTCACCACATCAATATAATTAAACTAAATTCAAGGATAAATTCGAAATTCATGTACCTCTTGTTCTTTTGAATTAAAACATTTTTCTTTTAAGAGAGGTGAAGGATTCATGGAATTTATTCATAGCTTTAAGACATAGTTACTACATACTAATGATCATGAAGTAGAGACACAAAATATAGATAAACATAAC
>NC_029777.3:41112005-41114093 GCF_000817695.3 Arachis duranensis | reverse complement strand
GCATCCCTTGAGGCATCTCAGGGATTTTTTGATGATGAGCTTCCTCATGCATCTCTTGAGATCCGTGGGGGGTTTCTCTTGCTTGCTCCATCCTCTTCTTGGTGATGGGCTTATCCTCTTCAATGGAGATGTTTCCTTCTATGATAACTCCAGCTGAGTAACATAGATGGCAAATAAGGTGAGGAAAAGCTAGCCTTGCCATGGTGGAGGGTTTTTCGGCTATTTTGTAGAATTCATTGGAGATGACTTCATGAACTTCTACTTCCTCTCCAATCATGATGCTATGAATCATGATGGCCCGATCCACAGTAACATCAGATCGGTTGCTAGTGGGAATGATGGAGCGTTGAATGAACTCCAACCATCCTCTAGCCACAGGCTTGAGGTCCAGTCTTCTTAGTTGAACTGACTTGCCTTTGGAGTCTCTTTTCCATTGAGCTCCTTCCACACATATGTCCATAAGGACTTGGTTCAACCTTTGATTAAAGTTGACCCTTCTAGTGTAGGGGCGTACATCTCCTTGCATCATGGGCAAGTGAAACGCCAACCTCACATTTTCCAGACTAAAATCTAAGTATTTCCCCCGAACCATTGTGAGATAATTCTTTGGACTCGGGTTCATACTTTGATCATGGTTCCTAGTGATCCATGCATTGGCATAGAACTCTTGAACCATTAAAATTCCGACTTGTTGCATGGGGTTGGTTAGGACTTCCCAACCTCTTCTTCAGATCTCATGTCGGATCTTCGGATACTCATTTTTCTTGAGCTTGAAAGGGACCTCAGGGATCACCTTCTTCTTTGCCACAACATCATAGAAGTGGTCTTGATGGCTTTTGGAGACGAATCTTTCCATCTCCCATGACTTGGAGGTGAAAGCTTTTGTCTTCCATTTTCCTTTTCTAGAGGATTTTCTGGCCTTAGGTGCCATTGATGGTAATGGAAAAACAAAAAGCTTATGCTTTTACCACACCAAACTTAAAATATTGCTCGCCCTCAAGCAAGAGAAGAAAGAAGAGAAGAAGAAGAAGAAGAAAATATTGAGGAGAAGGGGGAGTGTGGGTTTCGGCCAAGGTATAGAAGAGGGGGTTGTGTTGTGTGAAAATGAAGTGGAATTGAGGGGTTTATATAGGAAAATGGGAGAGGGTAGGTTCGGCCATTTAGGGTGGGTTTGGGTGGAAAAGTGTTTTTGAATTTTGAAGATAGGTGGGGTTTATGGGGAAGAGTGGATGAATGTGAGTGGTGAAGGGGGTAATTGGGAAGAGAGATTGAAGTTGTTGGGAAGTGTAACATGGGGAAGAGTGTTATAGGATTAGGAGGTAAGGTGGGAATATGTTAGGTGGGGATCCTGTGGGGTCCACAGATCCTGAGATGATCCTGTGGGGTCCACAGATCCTGAGGTGATCTTGTGGGGTCCACAGATCCTGAGGTGTCAAGGAATTACATCCCTGCACCAAATAGGCATGCAAAATGCCTTTGCATACCATTCTGGCATTTAAACACCGAGGTGATGCACGTACTGGGCGTTCAACGCCCATGTGAAGCATGTTCTGGGCGTTCAACGCCCATATGTAGCATGTTCTGGGTGTTCAACGCCTATATGTAGCATGTTTCTGGCGTTGAACGCCAGTTCCATGCTTGTTACTGGCGTTCAGCGCCAGCTTTTCTCAAGGCACATTCCTGGCGTTCAAACGCCAAAATGTTGCTTGTTTCTGGCGTTCAGCGCCAGATTCATGCTCTGTTCTGGCGTTGAACGCCAGCCAGATGCTCCTTACTGGCGTTGAACGCCAGTCTGTCCTCCCTCCAGGGTGTGATTTTTCTTCTGTTGTTTTTGGTTCTGTTTTTAAATTTTTATAATTTTTTTCGTGACTCTACATGATCATGTACCTAATAAAACACAAAATAAAAATAAAATAAAATAAAATAAAAATTAGATAAATAAAATTGGGTTGCCTCCCAACAAGCGCTTCTTTAATGTCAATAGCTTGACAGTGGGCTCTCATGGAGCCACAAGGTGATCAGGTCAATGTTGTATAGTCCCAACACCAAACTTAGAGTTTGGATATGGGGTCTTAACACCAAACTTAG
>NC_029777.3:41109069-41111658 GCF_000817695.3 Arachis duranensis | reverse complement strand
TCCATTACAGAGAGTGGCATAAGATTTATCCCTGACCCTAGATCACATAGAGCTTTTGCAAAGGTCATGGTGCCAATGGTACAAGGTATTAAGAACTTGCCAGGATCTTGTTTCTTTTGAGGTAGAGTTTTCTGAATCCAAGTATCTAGTTCACTAATGAGCAAGGGGGTTCACTTTCCCAAGTCTCATTACTAAACAACTTGGCATTCAGCTTCATGATAGTTCCTAAATATTGAGCAACTTGCTCTCCAGTCACATCTTCATCCTCTTCAGAGGAAGAATAGTCTTTAGAGCTCATGAATGGCAGAAGGAGATTTAATGGAATCTCTATGGTCTCTATATGAGCCTCAGATTCTTTTGGATCCTTAATAGGAAACTCCTTCTTGCTTGAGGGACGTCCCAGGGGGTTTTCCTCACTAGGATTTTCGTCCTCCTCCTCCCTTGTTCATTCGGCCATATTGATTACATCAATGGCCTTGCACTCTCCTTTTGGATTCTCTTCTGTATTGCTTGGGAGAATACTGGGAGGAGTTTCAATGACTTTCTTACTCAGCTGGCCCACTTGTGCCTCCAGACTTCTGATGGAGGATCTTGTTTCACTCATGAAACTGAAAGTGGCCTTTGACAGATCAGAAACTAGATTGGCTAAATTAGAAGTGTTTTGTTCAGAATTCTCTATCTGCTGCTGAGAAGATGATGGAAAAGGCTTGCTATTGCTCAGCCTATTGCGTCCACCATTGTTAAAGCCTTGTTGAGGCTTTTGTTGATCCTTCCATGAGAAATTGGGATGATTTCTCCATGATGAATTATAGGTGTTTCCATAAGGTTCACCCATGTAATTTACCTCTGCTATTGCAGGGTTCTCAGGATCATAAGCTTCTTTAGAAGCTGTCTCTTTAGTACTGTTGAATGCATTTTGCCATCCATTCAGACTTTGAGAGATCATGTTGACTTGCTGAGTCAACACTTTGTTCTGAGCCAATATGGCATTCAGAGCATCAATTTCAAGAACTCCCTTCCTCTAAGGTGTCCCATTGTTCACGGAATTCCTCTCAGAAGTGTACATGAATTGGTTATTTGCAACCATGTCAATTAGTTCTTGAGCTTCTGCAGGCGTTTTCTTTAGGTGAATGGATCCACCTGCAGAATGGTCCAATGACATTTTCGAAAATTTAGATAGACCGTAATAGAAAATATCTAATATGGTCCATTCTGAAAACATGTCAGATGGACACCTTTTGGTTAGCTGCTTGTATCTTTCCCAAGCTTCATAGAGGGATTCACCATCTTTTTGCTTGAAGGTTTGAACATCCACTCTCAGCTTGCTCAGCTTTTGAGGAGGAAAGAATTTATCCAAGAAGGCCGTGACCAGCTTCTCCCAAGAGTCCAGCTATCCTTAGGTTGTGAGTCCAACCATATTCTAGCTCTGTCTCTTACAGCAAAAGGGAAAATCATAAGCTTGTAGACTTCAGGATCTACTCCATTCGTCTTAACAGTCTCACAGATCTGCAAGAACTCAGTTAAAAACTGGTAAGGATCTTCAGATGGAAGTCCATAAAACTTGCAGTTCTGTTGCATTAAAGCAACTAGTTGAGGCTTAAGCTCAAAATTATTGGCTCCAATGGCAGGAATGGAGATGCTTCTTCCATCAAATTTGGATGTGGGTTTGGTAAAATCACCAAGCATCCTTCTTGCATTATCATTATTGGGTTCGGCTGCCATTTCTTTCTCTTGTTCGAAAATTTCTGAAAGGTTACTTCTGGATTGTTGTAGTTTAGCTTCTCTTAGTTTCCTCGTCAAAGTCCTTTCAGGTTCAGGATCAGCTTCAACAAGAGTGCTCTTGTCCTTGTTCCTGCTCATATGAAAGAGAAGAAAACAAGAAAAGAAGAGGAATCCTCTATGTCACAGTATAGAGACTCCTTTATGTTAGTAAAAGAAGAAAGGGGGAAGAGTGAAGAAGAATGAATAGTCTGTATAAAGAGTGAGGATAGGGGAGGTGATAAGAGATGAAGAGAAGTGTTAGTAAATAATGAAATAAATAAAAAGAGATGAGAGAGGGAGAAATTCGAAAATAAGTTTGAAAAGGAGTTAGTGATTTTCGAAAATTAAAGATAAGATAGAATTAAAATTAAAATTTAAAACAAAAAGAGTTTTTGAAAAAGAGATGAGATATTTTCGAAAATTAGAGAGGGAAAAGTAGTTAGGTGGTTTTGAAAAAGATAAGAAACAAACACAAAGTCAAAGAGTTAGTTGAAAAAGATATTAAAATCAAATTTGAAAAGATAAGAAGATAAGAAGTTAGATAAGATATTTTGAAATCAAATTTTTGAAAAAGATAAAATTTTGAAAAAGATAAGATATAAAAGATATGATAAGATATGTTTGAAAAAGATTTAATTTTTAAATTAAAATTAATTACTAACAAGAAACTAAAAGATAAGATTCTAGAACTTAAAGATTGAACCTTTCTTAACAAGAAAGTAACAAACTTCAAATTTTTGAACCAATCACATTAATTGATAGCTAATTTTCGAAACTTTGATTTAAAGATAAGAAAAAGATTTTGAAAATAATTTGAAAAAGAAATTG
>NC_029777.3:41044222-41107696 GCF_000817695.3 Arachis duranensis | reverse complement strand
AGTGGTTGTCAGTCACGCGCGTTCATAGGTGAGAATGATGATGAGTGTCATGGATCATCACATTCATCAAGTTGAAGTGCAACGTATATCTTGGAATAAGAATAAAAGAGAATTGAATAGAAAATAATAGTAATTGTATTGAAACTTGAGGTACAGCAGAGCTCCACACCCTTAATCTATGGTGTGTAGAAACTCCACCGTTGAAAATACATAAGTGAAAGGTTCAGGCATGGCCGAATGGCCAGCCCCCATGGTCTAAGGACTAGGTGTCCAGAGATGTTCCTTAGATCTAAAGTGATCAAAAGATGTCTAATACAATAGTAAATTATCCTATTTATACTAGACTAGCTACTAGGGTTTACATGAGTAAGTAATTGATGCATAAATCCACTTCCGAGGCCCACTTGGTGTATGCGTGGGCTGAGCTTGATCTACCCACGAGCTGAGGCTTTTCTTGGAGTTGAACGCCAAGTTATAACGTGTTTCTGGCGTTCAACTCCGGGTTGTGACGTGTTTTTGGCGTTTGACTCCAGACAACAGCATGTACTTGGCGTTGACCACCATTTTACATCGTCAATTCCCGAATAAAATATGAACAATTATATATTGCTGGAAAGCTCTGAATGTCTACTTTCTAACGCCGTTGAGAGCACGCCATTTGGAGTTCTGTAGCTCCAGAAAATCCATTTTGAGTACAGGGAGGTCAGATTCCAACAGCATCAGCAGTCCTTTTGTCAGCCTTTTTCAGAGTTTTGCTCAAGTCCCTCAATTTCAGCCAGAATTTACCTGAAATTACAGAAAAACACACAAACTCATAGTAAAGTCCAGAAATGTGAATTTAACATAAAAACTAATGAAAATATCCCTAAAAGTAGCTTGAACTTACTAAAAACTACCTAAAAACAATGCCAAAAAGCGTATAAATTATCCGCTCATCATGTGCCAAACTCATTTATAAATAAAATTAGATCCGGGGTGTCCATGCCGTTCAAAGAACGGGCAAAAAATGATTTAAAACGAGGAAGTTATGTCCGTTGAAAGATTGGGGGTTTAATTTGTGAATTCTGCAGCTTTTAACTTAGAAATATTTTTAGCAGAATGCCCCCCCACGCGTAGGTGTGCTAAACGCATACACATCGCTTTTCAAGAAGGCACCATCCACGCGTGTGTGTGGTGTGCGCATACACGTCGATGCACTGCACCCAATGCCGAGCCATTTTTCCCGAGAATTGTGCCGGAGTTGTGCCAGTTTTGTGCGTGGGGCACAAACGCACCCATGCGTACACATGGCTGATGCGTGCACGTCCCTTTGCTGTTTTTCCACCCACGCATACGCGTGGGCGACGCATACACATCGATGAACATTGTGGCCATCCACGCGTGTGGATGGAAGACGCGTACGTGTGGCCCTATTTTCATGCCAAAGTTGATTTTTGAGTTTTAAAAGCCAAATTGATACTTCTAAGCCTTCGATCTCACCCCTTATGTATTAAATCATTATGATATGCCTAGCAATGAGAAAGGAGCTAGGGGATGTGGTAACTTGCAAATGAAGCAAGGAGAAAAGTTATGATCAATGATGATCAAAGATGATTATATGAGTTATGGAGGATGACGGTGGAAGTGCCGTGTATGCCATGAACCGAAGGGCTATATTTATTGATAAATAGATGGTTCTTGATTGAACCATGAGCCGGATGGCTGAGTTATTGCCGGGTACAGTAGAGCCATATTGATAAATTGGCTATTTCTGGATTAAACTGTGAGCCAGATGGTTGAGTTATTGCCGGGTTACGGCAAAGTCATTATTGATTATGGTTGAGTATAAATGCATATATGATTAATGAACGAATGTGGTAAATGAATAATGATGGAAAATGTTGAATGTGAGTATGCTTGTGTTTTCTCTCTGGTTGTAAGGGTGACAGGGAACCGATACCCTCTAATGGCGACAGGGCACAGATACCCTCTAATGGCGACAGGGCGTATATACCCTCTAATGATATTAATGCGCAACAGAGAGACTGTGTCTGGATTAGCTACCAAACACGTTGGGTTGGCTTGATAACCGATAGATGATATCATCAGCCATAGGGCAGACATTCATCATTTGCATATGTTTGAATTGTTTGGGTTTGCCTATTTGTTTTGGACTGCTACATCATGTATGTTATATTACCTGATTATGTGCTACTTGCTCTACTTGTACCTTATTTGTGTATTACTTGCCTGTATTGCTTGTGTTTGTACGAATGAAAGGTCCCTCATGATGGTGTCGGTGGATGTTGAGGACTGTTCTTGATGAGATGAATTGATGATGTGATTGCATGATGATGATGATTATTGAATGAGATATTTGAGCTCCATGGGTAGACACAGTGATGTGGTTTCACTAGCTCCAGGTGAGGGTTTGGTGTATTGATATAGGATTGTTAAGGCAGAACAACTGGTGATGGTTTTGTTTATGATTCTGAGTCTGATTTGTGGAAGAGTCAGCGAGTTGGGAAACAATTGAAACATGAATAGATTTAGCACTCCCTTATGACAATTGCCTATTCATAGATTAGCGAGAACCTAGGATGGATAATTGGTGAAGAAGTTTAGGATGCTTAGTGAGTTTTTATTGCAGTGCATTGTATTTATTTGGCACTTTTACCGTACTAGGAACCCATGGGCTCGGGTTCTCATTCCGTATATATCTCTTGTTTTTCAGATATAGGTCCAGGTGCTCAGAAGTGAGCTGTGGTTCGTCTGAGAGACGGCGAAGATCTTTATCTTCTCTACATTGTGTTTTGCTTAGAATCTCTCCACCTTTGTTTTGAAAAGATTATATTATGTATTGAACTCTTTTGAACTTGTCTATAGAGGCTCTTATGTTTCCTTTGGGAGAGATTAGGATATATTGTTGTCAACTACTTTCATACTGTACCCTAGCCAGCCTAAACTTCGCGGGTCACGACTAGAGGCTATTTACCTATAGTTACATATTAAAAATCCACCTGAGAGTCGTACCACCGTAATATTATTGACTTATGACTCGAGCATAAGGATTTGAATATTAGGGTGTTACATTATCATAAGTCAATAATATTATGGTGGTACGACTCTTAGGTGGATTTTTAATACATAAATATAAGTATAATTGAAAGGAGTATTAATCGAGAAGCCTGAAAAGAGTAAAAATAAAATCGCAAAGATGTATCACTTACGTTTCGACAACAAAAGATAAACCGTGAAGCCGAAATCGATATAAGGATAGAGGCATAAAGGAGATTAAGGGATAGATAACAGATAGATATATATAACATAAGTAAATAGCCAATAGTCGCGACCCGCGAAGTTTAGGCCGGCTAGGGTATAGTATGAAAGTAGATGACAACAAAAACTCCTAATCTCTCCCAAAAGAAATATAAGAGCCTCTATAGGCAAGTTCAAAAGAGTTCAATAATAATATAAGTTCTTTAAAAATAAAGGTGGAGAGATTCTAAGCAAAACATAAAGTACAGAAAATAAAGATCTTCGCCGTCTCTCAAACGAACCACAACTCACTTCTGAGCACTTGGACCTGTATCTGAAAAACAAGAGATATATTCCGAATGAGAACCCTGGGCCCATGGGTTCCCAATACGGTAAAAGTACCAAATAAATACAATGCACTACAATAAAAACTCACTAAGCATCCTGAGCTTCTTTCCTCCAAACATTCACCCTATGTTCTTATTAACCCATGAATAGACAACTGACATAAGGGAGTGCTAAATCTAATTCATATTCCTCATATTTCCTAACTCGCTGACTCTCCCACGAATCAGACTTAGAGTCATAAATAAAAGCATCACCAGTTATTCTGCCTCAGCAATACTATATCGATATATCATATCCTTACCTGAAGCGAGTGAATCCACTTTACTGCGTCTACCCAGGGAGCTCAAATTATCTCATTCAATAATCATCATCATTATTCAATTACATCATCAATTCATCTCATCAAGAATAGCCCTCAACATCCACCGACACCAGCATGAGGGGCCTCTCAGTTGTACAGACACAAGCAATACATGCAAGTAATACACAAATAAGGTACAAGTAGAACAAGTAGCACATAATCAGGTAACATAGCATATATGATGTAGAAATCCAAAACAAATAGGCAAACCCAAATAATTCAAACATATGCAAATGATGTATGCCTGCCCTGTGGCTGATGATATCATCTGTCGGTTATATAGCCAACCCGACATGTCTTGGTAGCTAACCATGGAAAGAAACACCCCTTGCGGAGTAAGTAGGTTTGAGCTACAACCCCCTTGCTACTACCCGCTCAACCCAGAGCCAGTGAAATAACCAGTACTGCGGCTACTCCCCAGGCGGGTATTTAAAAGCTCAACCTGGAGCGAATGGATTCACCACTACTGCCGCTACTACCCAGGCGTCACAATCTCTGACCTGGAGCAAGTGGGACAAACCACAACCCTTGCTACTGCCCAGGATATCAAAACATACATTCGTTCAATTTAAAAGCAATAATCATTGTTATCAAATCTCAAACATTAACCTGGAGCAAGCGGGATGAACCACCACCCTTACTACTACCCAGGTATCACAAATACACATTTATTCATAATCACTCTTCATCATTCATCATTGATTCTTACTTTTCTTCATCCACAAGTTACCACATACCCTAGCTTCTTTTCATTACTAGGCATACTATAAGTATTGAGGATATAAAGGATGAGATTGAAGACTTAGGAGTCTGAAATTTGGCCTTAAAAACTCAAAAATCAACTTTAGAATGAAAATAGGGTCACGCGTGTGTGTCGTCCACGTGCACGCGTGGAAGGAAGCAAGATACAGCGACGCGTATGCGTCCCTAACGCGCACGCGTGGAAGGGTGACAAGCCAAGTGACGCCTGCGCGTCGGCCACGCGTACGCGTGGGTGCGTTTTGTGCCCCAGGCACAAAACTAGCACAACTCTCGGAAATTTGGCTGGGTAATTTATCACAATTATCACCCTCTTATCTCTTGCTCTTCCTCCACACCTTTAATAATCCAACCCTGCCATTGTGCCTCTTGACAACCTCACCACCCTATTACCACCAACCCTTACCTCATCACCCCAACCATTGTTAGAATCTGCTCAAAACATCGCCTATGTTCCACTTGTTATATAGGTGGAAAATATTGTTATTTTAAAAAATAAAGAATTATTTAAGCGAATAAATTAATATCATTGTTAATTTGAGATATGTTATTTATTTCTAGAAAGTTAATTTGAGATATATTAATAAATCATATCTTTCAATTGACACTAGCAACAAAGCACTAAGAAAAAGGAGCAGTAATAGTTACTTTTGAAGTTTGAAATTTCTAATGCAACTCCAAGGAATAACTATCAATTAACATTAAGTTAGTCTATAAATAATAAAATATTAGGTAAATATTGTAAAAAAGTTTATTTTTTTATGAAAATATTTGAAAATCCAAAAATACTAAGAACATTATAAAAAAATAAATTAAAATGACATTAATTTCATGGCGATTTTATATTTTTTCTGTTAATTTTGACGGTTTTAGCATGTGTCAGAATGTTCGTAATTTTTTAGATAATTTTAGTTGATTGTGGTGGTTTAAAACTGTTACTGTCATTTTTCTTTTGTTTTTTTAACTCAGATGATGTATTGCATATGACTATATGAGAGATTAAGAATGATTAATGTGGTTATATACGAGAAAAGTGTGGGTGATGTGAATGATGAACTCTAATCCCTTATCGTGTCATTCATCTTCTCACTACTGCTCATCCTCTCATCACAACTCATATCCTTGTCGCTGCAAGTAACATTGTTGATTTTGCCTTCAGTGAGTTTCTTATCTGGTTCTCGATCTGGCCTCAATTTGAAGGTTTCTCGCCACCACTTATTCCACGGCCATTGTTCATCTCCTCGCTGTCAATCATCCCTTTGCCATATAAAGCAACGTCGTGTCATTGCATTCAATGAGGTTCTGATGCACGAAAACTCATATCACTACAAATTTCCCTCGGCAAGTATACCGAATTGTCGTCAAATAAAAACTCACAATAGAATGAGGTCGAATCCCACAGGAATTGATTGGTTGAGCAACTTTAATTAGAGGAATATTCTAGTTGAGCTAGGAAGAATTGAATTGAGAATTGTAGGAAAATAAATGGCGGGAAAGTAAATGACAAGAAATGTAAATGGCTGAAAGTAAATGGCGGAATGTAAAGTGCAGAAACTAAATTGCATAAAATTAAATGGGATTTGGGGAATTGAACATTAAAGTAAATAGCAGAAACTAAAGAGAATGGGTAAGATCAGAAGTGGGGAAGTTTATTAGGCATAGGAGATGTTGCATTCTCCGGATCAAGTTCATCTCTATCTCTTCCTCAATCAATGCATTCATTGACTTTCTTGGCAATTATAAGTGATTGGTTCCCAATGTCTTGGTAATCCAATCTCTCTAAGCTTGAACAATTGCCCAATGTCTTGATTTAATTGCTCATGGAAAGAGATGAAGTTTGGTCACTGATTATACCACACACCTTCATAGATCAAAGTATTGGTAGGATTACATGTCACTATATCCATCCAACCCCCAACCTAATCCAGCATGAGAAAGCATTTCTAGCATGATCTCCTCATTCCTCTCTCAAAGTTCAGAGGAAACCCAATTATGAACAACTTTTCTGTTGAGATAACTTGTTCAATTGAATTAAGATGGAAAGCTTTCTAGCAAAATCAAGAGAAAAGATAGAAGAAGATGAAAACTATTATTGATCCATTGAATTACAACAGAGCTCCCTAACCTAATCAAAACGGGTTTAGTTGTTCATAGCTCTGGGAATGGAAAGAAAAAATGAGAAGTGCATCGTAAAGTAAACTGAATTGCAGAGAAAGTAAATGTACAGAGTGTTTACAATTTTGCATCCCCTAGATCCCAATCTCCCTTTCTAGTCCAAAAGTACCCCTATATATACTACTTCTCTGATTTTCAGTTGGCTCTGCAAGTCTTGGATCTGGGCCTTTGATCTTTAGTTGAAGCAGTTACAGTCTCAGTGGGCTTAGCTCAGCTTGTTGAAAGAAGTTGAGTCAGGTATAATTTGCGTTAGTCAAGGCGTTAGTGGGGTTAACGTTAAGTGTAAATCCTGGTTCGAAGACGTTAGTGACGCTAACTTTGTCACTAACATCCCAACCCTCTTGAGCTACATTAACCCCAACGTTAGTGCCACTAACGTGACTACTAACTCAGCCTTTTCTAACTTTTTGATAGCGTTATTGGTGTTAACTTTACTAGTAACGCTACAATGCATCATTCTCCCACGTTAATGGTCCACGTTATTGGTGCTAACGTGGCCATTTACATGGGCATATCATGACACAAAAATATTAGTGACACTAACTTTGTCACTAACGTTACAAAACACCTTTTCTTCTACGTTAGTGCCTACATTAGTGGCACTAACGTGGCAATTAACGTGAGCATATAGGCCATTTCCAACGTTAGTGACAAAGTTAGTGTCACTAACGTTGGCTCTTATCCCCTTGCTCCACGTTAATACCCACGTTAGTGGCGTTAATGTAGCCACTACCATTGGTAATCTTGGCCTCATCCAACGTTAGTGACAAAGTTAGTGTCACTAATGTTGGATCCTTTTTGCACTCCATGTTAATGCCCATGTTAGTGACGTTAACATTGCCATTAACGTGGGTCATCTTAACCCTTTCCAATGTTAGTGACAAACTAACGTTGGGGATTCTTTTTGCTCCACGTTAACGCCCACGTTAGTGGCATTAACATGACTCTTAACGTGGGTGTCTGTGGCCTTTCTAATGTTAGTGGTGTTAACTTCACCACTAATGTTGGAGCTTCCCTTTTTTTCCACGTTAGTGCCCATGTTAGTGGGACTAACGTGGCAACTAACGTGGGTTAAATTGGCCTTCAAAGACGTTAGTGGTCTTAACTTCACCATTAACGTTGCATGCTTGCTCCCCTTCCACGTTAATGACCACATTAGTGGCACTAACGTAGCCACTAACGTGGCTCTTCTCTGCTTCATTTGGCCTGAAATCAAAGAAACAAAGTGCATCAAAGCGTTGTTCTAGATCATGAGGTTATGCATCATCTAATTTGCCATTCAATTAATGCATTATTCCCATGAAATCATGTAAAATTCACCATGTTTGCTTGAATCAAAATGTAAGTACATGTTCACCCAAAAGCTTGCTTATTGCCTAAGAAAATGCTTGAAACTACCTAAAATATATAAAGAAAAGGCTAGTGAAACTAGCCAAGATGCTCTACCATCCCAACACCAAACCTAACTCTTGCTTGTCCTCAAGCAAATACTAAAGCATAAGAAGAATGAATGAATATACAAGATAGACAAGTCCTTACTTATGAAATTCAAATCCTTGGTTCATGGGTTTTCATGCATAGCAACTTAGGTTCATGTTCTTGATGGTTTCTAGGCTCTAACATGCCTTTGAACACTCACTTGGTTGCCTTCTATGAGACTCTTATTCATGGATCCCCTTTTAGCTTTTCTTTATTTTCATTTTCTACTTTAGAGCATTCTTACTTTCTTAGGCTAGGTGCTTTGTGTTGAGGCAACTCTTTATGATAAGCTTTCAGCCAACACTCCCAAACCAGTTGGTTCAAGGTGCTAGGTGTTGAAGCACCCCCAAGGACTTACTCCCTCAAGTCTCTCCTCCACACATACACATCACAGGCACATGGTTTGTTATTTTCTTCCCTGAGACCTTGGTATCCAGCACCTCTTTGGGTCACTAAATGTTTTGTAGTAAGGTTGCTCTTGATAGTGGACTTTCAGTTGATAATCCCGGGTTAGTTAACTCAAGTTAACAAGTGATGAAGCACTCCTAAGAACTTACTCATCCAAGCAGATCCTTGTACACAAACATCACAGACACATGCCTCAATGTTCAACTATTGGTGCCTAGCCTTATTTCTTGCTCCTTTCTTTCTTTTTCATTCTTTTTCTCTTTGGGGTCTTGTTATTTAGCTAGTCTCATAGGATGCACTTCAAGCAAAAAATTCAAGGAACATTCTTGTCCTTATACCTTACTGATGAACCAACTTAGCTAATCAATTACCACAACAAACATTGGGACTTTATTCTATAACTTGGACTCCACTCTTGTTTTTCATAACATTCTCTTTTATTGAACTCAAGAAACAAGCATACAATTAAGTAAGATGGAATGGCCCAGGCAACTAGCTAGTAAAGACATAAACTAAAGACATGGAATTCAAAGACAGAATTAAAATCCCTAAGCTACTATGGAAGCATGTTCTATTTCATACATGATTTTCCTTATTTTAAACTTAAAAAGAAAGGAACTCCACCACCTTTTACTCTTTGATGTGCTTCCCTCTGTTGTTCTTCTCATCTTCTTAGTTTTCTTCCTGGTTGTTCCTTCTACTTGTGCCTCCTTGCATTCGCGCTATTCTTGCTTTCTTCCAATCTTCTAATGCCTTTCGCACTGATTCATGGCTTTGCTCTTCTAGCATGGGTAGCTGTCCAACCAAGTAACCCAGCCTAGCTTGCGTATTGACATTATACACAGATCTACTCATATAAACTCCTTCTTGAAATTCCCTGTACTCATCAGATACATCCACTGCTCATTTTGCTTTCGATGCATCTCATGAATGTGTGCATCTTGGTGTGCTTGCATGTGGATTAACTTCTGGATGGCTTCTTGTTGTTGAGCTTATTTTTGGTCTATCATGTTGAAGGATTCATTGCACTGTTTTCGTTATTCAAGCTGCCACTCCGTTACTTGCTTTTACCACTCCCTTTGGTGATCCATTGACGTGGTAGAAATTGGCGAGTTAAGAATTTATTAATAGAAATACGTTGCAAGTACAGTCCTTAACCAGCCGAGAATCCGCTTATCAATTTAAAAGGGGTTGTCACAATATTGAAATTAAAATACTGGGAGTATGAATCCCAGGTCGTCTCCCAACGAGTTGCAGAGAAATGTGCTATTTTATCAATCAGATATTTTAAAAAATGGTTGAGTTGATAACAGGAAATTAAATTAAAGAATTTAATTAATCTTAAATAAAAGCCTTGACTCGGAGTAGATTAGTTGGAAGCCCTATTCTTGTTGGAAGTTGCTCTGCTTAGTTATCCCTTACTAGGTAAAGGAAAGTCAAGCAAGTTGGAAAGCTGTTTCTAGTCAAAAGTCCTAGTCCTCTCTCTTGGGAAGGACTAGTGTCAATGATTAGAGGGTGATCCAACAAATAACCCAATTATAATCTCTCTCTTGAGTGGTTCAACTCAAGGGTTCCTTTCAATCATCTCCCAATCAAGTTATGGAACTACTCACTCATCATAATTATAAACTTCACAGAATTAATGGGGAAAATAAAAGAAGACATGATGAATAATAATGAAATGGATTAATTGAAAATAAAAATAGTCTATATTAATAACTCATGCAAATAATCCAATGTCAACTCTAGGGGAATTAAGAATATGGAAGAATAAATGAAAAGTAAATAACAGAATATAATGACTAGTACCGGAGGTAGACTCTTCTCAAAAGCTAAAGCCAAAATATTCAAAATCCTAACTATGAGTGTTCAAGTGAGTAAAACCTAAGGGAGGAGCAATTTCAGATCAAGCAACTAAAAATTATGCGGAATGAATGTTGTTCTCTGTCTCTACATGTTTCTTGGCTCTAATCTGTGTTTTTGGGCCGAAAACTGGGTTGAAATCCAGCTCAGAAACTCTGCCAGCGACTTCTGAAATTCTGCAGATTGCGCACGTCACGCGGCCACGTTATCCACGCGTGCGCATCGTCCACGCATTCGCGTTGTTCATGCAGCTTCCAAGCCGCGCGGTTGCGTCAGGCACGTGAGTGCGTCACTGTTATTTCTTCTATCTCGCGCGGTCGCGTTAGCCATGTGACCGCGTGACTTCTCGCTGGTTATCTCCTCAATTCCTTGTGTTCCTTCCATTTTTGCATGCTTCCTTTCCAATCTCCACTTCATTCTTGCCCTATAAAGCCTGAAACACTTAGCATACAGATCACTGCATCGAATGGAATAAAGGAGAATTAAAATACCTAATTAAAAGTCTCTAGGAAGTAAGTTTTCAATCATGTAATAATTTTAGGAAGGAAATATAAATGCATGCTAATTATATGAATAAGTGGGTAAAGATCATGATAAAACCACACAATTAAACACATTGTAAACCATAAAATAGTGGTTTATCATCCATCCACTAAGAGTTCAATTCTTCTTGGCGGTTCATCGTTTGTAATTGGAGGTTCCTCTGTTGTTCTTGGTTTTCTAGGTATTTCCTTGAGAAGCTATCAATGGCTTCTTGGACTTGGCTCATGTCCAAAATGACTGGTACTTGCTCTTCTAAAGCTTGTCCTTCTAAGGCTTGTGGCACTGCCCTTTTCCTTGGTCTTCGCTGAGGTTGGGGAGGTGCAATATAGCGCATTCGTCGAGCGGTGATTGGGATACCAACCTTCACCCACTTAGTATCCCTATCATCAAACACTACCCCAGCCTTTTTACATAAGCGAAAGATAGTGCTAGGGTAGCCCAATCGAGCTCCAGGATCGTTTTTCTCAGCTAGTTTTTGAATGCCTTGACCAATGAGTTCATGAACTTTCATTTCCCCTCCCTTCAGTATGCAATGCACCATTGTTGCTCTCTTGTGGTTAACCTCTGAGTTGTTTTTGGCAGGGAAGATGGATCTTCTTATATTTTCGAACCATTCCTTAGCTTCAGGGATAAGATTCCCCCTTTTAATATACTTAGGTGCTCCACGGGGGTCTCTTTCCCAATCTGATCCTGGGATACAAATGTCATGCACAATCTGGTTCTAGTTGGGATCACCATTTATTCTTGATTGGTATCTTTCTTCCTCAAATGATATGGCTCGCAGCTTAAATACCCTCATGATGGTCATTGGACTAAAGTCCACCATCACTCCTCTTACATAACTTCTATAGGACTCATCCTCCTTATCTTGCCTCACTACGTTTGCATAAAACTCTCTAATGAGAGTTGTACCCACCTTCATAACAAGATCAACAAGGAGTTCCCACCTTCTCTTCTCGACTTTCTCTATGATCTTTGGGCATTCCTTCTCCCTAAATTGGAAGCCCAATTCATATATTACCTCCTTGTCAGCCATCCATCCGAACTATGGTGCATGGTGCAAGGTTTTGAATTTCTTTTCATCAAAATGGTTTTGCTCCATGGGCTCCTTCCCTTTTCTTCTTTTGGAGCTGGGTGATGCCATAGGTAAAGAGTGGGATACAAAGATATTGAGAAATGTTGCTTGATGATAAACTTTGGCCAAATGTGGAAAGACTATCTCGGTTGTTCCTAATGAAATGAATAGTGGAATTTGAAGAATGCAATGGGTTTGGTTACATGAGGTAAAAGCTATTTATATTGGAGAGTAGTGGGTAAATGAAGGGTGTAGATTGATCTTTGTAGGCCAAGAATGGATGGTTGGGGTTTGAAATTGAGTGAGCACAAGGATCACCACTTTTATGATGTGGTTGGTTCAGTCTTCAAGGGAAAATGTTATGACATATTGAGTTATCAAGTCTTTGCATGGCAACGCTTCCTGAGAAACCCCCATTCAATGACATGTGCTTATTCCTTCATGTGGTGGCCGAGCTACCCTCCTTGGCTTGTCTTATCAATGCCACCCATTCTTTCCTTTATTTCCCTATGTAAACGATAAAAGAATAGCACAAGTTAAGTCTATAGGTGGTGGCAAAATAATAATAAAAAAAATTGAACTAACTACTTTTTAAACTTTTATTTTAAAACAACTAAGTGTTACTCTTGAATTTAAATCAACTGGTTTTCCTTAAAAATTATGTATGCAACATTAGTGACACCAAACTTAGTTTGTGACTATGTGGTACATTATGAATTGATCAAAGCTTCTGAGACATATATGATATAATTCTCATATATCTTCTTAGTTTGCTTTGCACGCCAAACTTATTGTTCACTATATGCTACATACAAGAATTAAATGCTTGTAAATTTTTGGATTGAAATTCATGAGTGCTACCTTATTAACTACTAATAAAAACATAGACTAAAAGGATATAAAGCATGGGTTGCCTTCCATGAAGCACTTCTTTAACATCATTAGCTTGACGGTTGGACTTTGTCAGGGAGGATCATAATGTCTTAGGTCTTCCCCTCTTACAGTGAATCTATTTCCAGTGACTTCTTTGAGAATCTCCACATGCTCTAAAGAGAAAATTTTATTGATTGTGTATACCTGACGTAGCTGAGATGGAATGGTTGGAAGATGAGGTGGGAATATTGGATGGTGAATAGATATCATTTTATCCCCTGGAGAAAAGTTCTCTGTAGGGATCTTTTTATTTCTCCACCCTCTTGGCATCTTCTTCCTTCCTTCTTCTGGTGGTGCCTTACTCCTTGTGATCTCTTTGCTGGGTGGAATTTTGTTGCTTGTCTCATGTAAATCCTATGAGCTCAGCTCCTCTTGGAGTTTCCTTGGCTGTTGTACCATTTGAGCTTCTAGTTTTTCTATCAAGGTGGTGCTCGGGTGCCCTGATTGTGATTCTCTACTTGTTTCCTCTAGGAACACTTCATTGTGATCATCCTTTAGCTCCTTGTTTTCTTGTTTCAATTCTTGTGAGGGTTTGAAGACATGAAATGTGAGTTTTTCATCATGTATCCTTAGAATCAACTCCCCTTGCTCAACATCTATGAGTGCTCTGGCTGTGACTAAGAATGGTCTCCCCAGAATGATTGGATGGAGATAGCTTTCTTCTATCTCAAAGACAACAATGTCTGTGGGAAGGAAGTACTTCCCAACTTTTACCAGCACATTTTCAACCACTCCAATTACTTGTTTCTGAGTCTTATAAGCCAGTTGAAGGATCACATCTATGGGTGTTAACTCATTAATTTGTAGCTTCTTCATGAGGGACAAAGGCATTAAATTGATGCTCGCTCCCAAATCGCAGAACCCTCTATCAATCATTGTGTCTCCTAAAGCACAAGGGATGTGAAAACTCCTTGGATATTTCTTCTTTGTAGGTAAATCCTTCTGAATGAGAGCATTGCATTCCTTATTCATCACTACCATTTGTCCACCCTTCAATGGGTTCTTCTTGGTCAGTAGCTCCTTCAAGCACTTGATATATGAAGGCATTTGTTGGAGAGCCTCGATGAAAAGGATATTTACCTGAAGAGATGCAAACATATCTAGGAACCTGGAGTATGATTTCTCCTTCTCACCACCCCTGAGTCTCTGAGGGAATGGTGCCTTTGGTACATATGGTTTCAAGATCTCCCTCTCCATTGGCTCCTCTCTTTGTGTTGAATCAATGTCTTGTTCCTCCTCTTCTTGTTTCTCCTTTGGAATTCCTTGAGTGTGTCCTGATGGCTTGCTCACTTTTTCCAAATTCTCTTCATCCTTTAGAGTGATCACCTTGCATTCTTCCCATCTCACATTTTTTGTCTCTCCTCTAGGGTTCTTCTTAGTATCACTTGGAAAGCCATCAGTAGGCTTAGGAATTTGCTGAGAAAGATACCCCACTTGAGATTCAAGCCTCTTGATGGTGTCTCCCTGGTTCTTTAAAAAACAAGGAATACTTAAGAACACTTTAAATATTAACAAGAACACAAGGAACAAAATTCAAAGACTCAAATAACACAAGAACATAAAAAGAACATCGAACTTAAAATTTTTAGAAAACTAAAAAGAAATTTTCGAAAATTAAAGAAAACACCAAGAAAACACCAAACTTAAAAATTGAAACAAGATTTAACCAAAGAAAAATTATTTTTGAAAGATTTTTGAAAGAAAAGATACCAAAAATTGAAAATTGCTGTAAGGAATAAAAATAAGGACTCAAAAGGAACAACAATTATCAAGAACAAAAACAAAAAGACTCAAATCAAGCACAGAAATTAAACAAAGAAAAGAAAAATACTTTTGAATTTTTTTTTTTTGAAAACTTGAAAAAAAAGAAAATAAAAATAAAAGACTCAACAAGAACACAAATAAAGACTCTCAAACATAAAGCTAAGGATGCTTGAAAATAAACTTTTTGAAAAAGGTTTTTGGAAAAATTGTTAAAATTTTCGAAAAAAATAAGGAAGAAAAAAATTAAAAAACTAAAATAAAATAAAATAAAATAAAATACCTGATTTAGGGAGCAAGACAATCCTTCAGTTTATCCAAACTCAACAATCCCCGGTAACGGCACCAAAAACTTGGTAGCACGAATCCCCACACTTTCGTACTGTTGTACCAGTAAGTACACTGGGTCGTCTAAGTAATACCTGAGCGAGTCAGGGTCGATCCCACAAGGATTGTGGTTTGAAGCAAGCTATGGTTATCTTGCAGGTCTTATTCAGGCATATCAGAAGGTTGTTGGATTGATGCAAGGGAAATTAATAATAATTTTGTATATAAAAGGAATAAAGCAAAAGAGGTAGAAAATACTAATAGGAATAGGGTTAAGGATTGGGGTTGCTTTGTCTTTCTAAATGAACTCTGATATTACTGTCTTCTTTGCTTGTGAATGATCTTCTTCTACGGCAGGCTATATGTGATCAAAGCCATTGTCTATAGTCATTGATCTCCTCTGCTACAAAATGAATGACATTGCCCACGGTCATTCAATCTGATAGAGGGTGAAGCTCTAGCAGTTCATTCTCTTGGCGATCCTACTCAAAATGCCACAGGCAAGGTCAAATCTTCCGTATCAGAGAACACTGCTTCTTTGGATTCCAGACTATACCACAGAGACCCTAATCTCCCTGGAAATCCACTGAACTAGTGTCTCGAGAAGTCCCCAACAAAGTTGTGGATTAACTATCTGAGAGATGTATAAACATAGCTGTTAGCTCGTGCTTTCCAGCCACGTATTCACACGAACCTAAGTAGATGCGCGTGTTTGTTAGGCGTGTTCGTCTTAATGTGATGAGCAGAGCTAATTTGTCAGATCATCCTGTTCACCATGAAGAAGATCGCATATACATCTTAGAAGTAAATCAAACACTGATCAAAGAAGAAACAATAATACTTTTATTAATTTATATGACTCAGCAGGGCTCCTCCCCTCAACCTAGGAGGTTTAGAAACTCATACTAAAGTAAAATACAAGGTAAAAACGAAAATATGCTGAATGATGGTAAAAACTGTACGAATAACATGAATCTAATCCCTTAAATACTATATAAATGACTAGTAAGGGTAAAATAGTCTATTTAATGCTAAAATGTACTTCTGGGGCCCACTTGGTGAGTGTTTGGGCTGAGCTTTGATGAGATCCACGTGCTATGAGGTCTCTTGGGCATGAAATGCCAGCTAGGGGGTCCTCATTAGGCGTTTGGACGTTGGTCTCTGCTTTTGGGCGCTGGACACCTAGAAGAGGGCAGGAAAATGGCGTTGGATGCCAGTTTTGGGCCTTCTAATCCAAAGCAAAATATTGACTATTATAGATTTCTGGAAAGATTTGGAAGTCAATTTTCCATAGCCATTGAGAGTGTTCTATTTGGATTTTTGTAGCTCCCAAAAGACTCTTCCGAGTGCAAGAAGGACAGATCCGGACAGCATTTGCAGTGCTTTCTCTGTCTCTGAATCAGACTTCTTCTCCAACTCCTCAATTTCAGCCAGAATTTACCTAAAATTCTATAATAACACAAAAACTCAGAGTAGAATCCAAGAATATGAATTTAACACTAAAACCTAAAACTTAATAAAAACTAAACAAAACAAGCTAAAAACTATATGAAAATGATGCCAAAAAGCGTATAAAATATCTGCTCATCAAGCATCATCAATCTTCTGGGCCGAATCCATCTTTGAGGCACCCATAGTCTTCTCTAGAATTATTTTGAGTTCTCAATTAGAGAGCTCCACTTGTCCACTTGTTTGGGGATGATAAGGAGTAGCTACTTTATCATTGACACCATATCTCAGAAGAAGTGAATCTAACTGTTTATTGCAAAAGTGGCTGCCGCAATCACGGATCAAGGTTCCTAAAACACCAAACCTAATAAAGATGTACTTCTTGAGGAAACTCATCACTACCTTAGCATCATTGGTAGCCAGAGGCGCAGCTTCTACCCATTTAGAGACATAGTTAACAGCCACGATGATCTAATTTTTGGAGTACGAAGAAAGGAATGGTCCCATGAAGTCTATACCCTAAATTCAAACAATTCAACCTCCAAAATAGGGTTCAAAAAAAATTCATTTTTCTTGGCAAGATGCCAGCTCTTTGGCAATAGCCACTCTTGTTTACAAATTCTCTTGCATCCTTGAAGAGTGTGGGCCGGTAAAACCTGCATTGAAGGACCTTTGTCACTATCCTTTTTACACCAAAATGCCCATCATACTCGGAACCATGGTAATGCCAGAGAATTTATGGAATCTCTTCCTCTGAAACACATCTACAGATGAGGCCATCCAAACACCTCTTGAACAAATATAGATCATCCCAAAGGATTTACCGGGCATCATGTTGTAGCTTTTCTATTTGTTTCCTAGTATGTTCCTTTGGAATTATTCTTTTGGCCTTGTAATTGGCCATATCAGCAAACCAACGTGCCCTTTGAATCATAAACAAATGCTCATCAGGGAACTCTTCATGAAGGGGAAGTGGATGTTCTTGGGCTTTCACAGGTTCAATCCGAGAAAGGTTGTCTATTACCTGATTCTCGGAGCCCTCCCTATCTCTAATTTCAATATCAAACTCTTGTAAGAGGAGCACCCACCTAATTAACCTTAGTTTAGAATCCTGCTTAGACAAAAGGTACTTAAGAGTAGAGTGATCAGTGTAAACAATAACCTTTGAACCAACTAAATTGGATCTAAACATATCAAATGCAAAGACTACAGTAAGTAACTCTTTCTCAGTAGTTGTATAATTTCTTTGAGCATCATTTAGTACCCTGCTGGCATATTATATAACATGCAAAAGCTTATCTTGCCTCTGCCCCAAAACAGCTCCAATTGTAACATCACTTGTATCACACATCCATTCAAATGGTGATGTCTAATTAGGAGAAGCAATAATGCGTACAGAGACAAGCTTGGGCTTGAGAGTTTCAAAGGCATGCAAGCATTTATCATCAAAGTGAAAAGGTGCATCAGCAACTAGAAGATTGCTTAATGGCTTTGCTATTTTAGAAAAATCTTTGATGAATCTTTTATTGAAGCCTGTATGGCCCAAGAAACTCCTTATGCCCTTGGTATTAACAGGGCGTGGTAATTTCTCAATGACCTCTACTTTGGCCTTGTCAACTTCTAAGGCTTTGCTTGAGATGTGGTGTCCAAGAACTACGCTTTTGGTGACCATAAAGTGGCATTTTTTCCAATTTAAAACAAGATTTGTTTCTTGGCACCTTCTCAAGACCATGGCTAGATGTTGCAAGAACCCTTCAAAGGAATCACCAAATATGAGAAGTCATCCATAAAAGCCTCAATAAATTTTTCAATCATATGAGAAAAGATGGATAGCATGCACCATTGGAAAGTCGCAAGAGCATTGCACAAACCAAATGGCATATGGCGGTAAGCGAAGACTCCAAAGGGACATGTGAATGTCGTCTTCTCTTGATCATGAGGGTCCACAGTTTGGTTGTAACCAGAGTATCAATCAAAGAAGCAACAGAAAGCATGTCTGACCAACTCTCTAGCATCTGATTAATAAAAGGAAGAGGGAAGGGATCCTTCCTTGTGGTAGTGTTGAGTCGCCTATAATCAATGCACATCCTCTAACCAGTTACGGTTCTTGTAGGGATTAGTTCATTCTTGTCATTGGCCACCACTGTCATGCTTCCTTTCTTAGGAACAACTTGTATCGAATTCACCCAAAGGATATCATAGATTGGTAAATAATGCCAACTTCCCACAACTTCATCACTTCTTTCTAAACCACCTTCTTCATTATATAATTAAGCCGTTGTTCATACCCAAGCCCAAAACACAAAAGCCAGACCCAATAAGAATGAAAAGACCACCTACGGGGGTGGCCTCTACCGCATACCCGACCTCTTTAAAGAGGTCGGACACGATGAAAAGGGGTAGCCTATGCTTATCTAAGTAAGTAACTGCCTCCCCAAATCTCTCCAACTATCTATATCTTTCCTGAAAGATAGATACTAACAAACTCCGAAAAAAAAAGAATGGTTATCCATCAATAAAGATGGAACTACTCCAACAAAGGTGGTTATCTACTCTACTATAAATACACTGACACTCCTCAGGTATATTTAGGTTTTAACATACTAAAACCCTGCTCAAAGCCCGTGCTAACTTAAGCATAAGAGTCTCTTGCAGGTACCACTCCCACCTCCTCACGAGGAACTCGGACGGCGGCACCTCGGCACCAATAAGTCAGATGCTATCACACAAAGGAACCTGGACCTCAAGTTTAAATCTAAATCAATGTTTCAGGTAACCCTCGAAATATTGGTGCTATTGTCAAGGAATTGGGATTCACCCTCTTATAATGGCAGACCAATAGTATGAAGACCGCCACACAGTGTCTAAATCAGAACCTAAGCACCAGCCAGAAGATAACGCCATCGTACTTCCTCCACCACCACACGCGTAGGGGCCTCACGAGGGAAAAATATCAGGAAATCCCCACCCCAGGTGGATTCATTTAGAAGTTTACCATCCTGAAGATGAGAGACCCCCTCAAACAACAGAGATCCTGGATATAGTCCATGGCTAACGAGAATGACTAGAACAGCCCAAACACAAAGCCAAGCGATGCTGGGAAGCTGAACGAGAGCTATAGAGAGAGGTAAGATGATGAAGGAAGGTAGAAGAAAAGCTCCTGAAGTTAGAAGCTATCCTTCGCAATCAAAGTAACCGAACAGATCGGGAAGAAAGACCCCTAGGGGGAGAAGATATGTTCATAGAAGAGATCATGCAAGCCAAAGTCACTAGGAACTCTAATACACTCTGCATGGATCTTTATGATAGGACGACCGATCTAAGGCACCATCTCAGCAACTGTAAAAGTAGGATGTACCTGGCTGAAACCTCCAATGCAACCCATTGTAAAGCCTTTCCGACCAGTCTGACCAAAGCAGCAATGAAATGATTTGATAGTTTGCCTCCCAGGTTGATAACAAGCTTCAACAATTTGGCAAGGAAGTTTTTGACCAGATTTTCCATCCAGAAGGATAAAACAAAACATGCCCTGAGCTTATTAGGGGTTAAATGAGAAGTCGAGGAAACTCTTCGTGATTACATGGAGAGATTCAAGAAGGCATGTTTGGAGTTTCAAAATCTGCCCACTGAAGTTGTAATCATGGGTTCAGTCAATGGCCTTAGAGAGGGGCCATTTTTACAGCAAATATCCAAGTGGCATCCATCTTCTCTGAATGAAGTCCAAGAAAGGACAGAGGAATATATTAACAAGGAAGAGAATTCCCAGCTAAGGGAATGTTTTTTGCGACCCCTATCCACCACGTGAAAAAGAAAAAGAACCTAAGAGGAAGGAGGAACAAAACTCGGAAAAACTCCAAAAATACCACAACTATCCTCCCTTCCGAGTCTCTCTAGTGGATGTCTATAGGGAGATCTGCCACACGAAAAAGCTCCCACCTCCTCATCCAATCAAATATAAGAAGGCAAGAAGTCGAACAGAATTCGGTGAGTACCATAAGCTCTATGGACATCCCACTAATGAATGTTACAACTTGAAGAATGTCATAGAAAAATTCGCCAGAGAAGGCCAACTAGACAGATATCTGGCTAACAGGCCAGGAGACCCAAGAAAGAGGAGGGGGGAAGGAAGAGGAAGGACGACAAGAGCATCCAGCTCAGACCCCAGAGTGACACATACACATGATAAATGGAGGATTTGCCGGAAGAGAAATGTCAAAATCATCACAGAAAAGGTATCTCCAAGAGATGTACCAAGTTGGGGAGGAAAACAAACTGCCCAATTTGCCTACCATCTCGTTCACCAAAGAAGACGCACAAGGGATAACACTTGGACACGATAACCCCGTGGTGATAACTGATGAGTGAGCATCTTATACCTTTATTCTTAACATTTCTAGTTGTTTTCAGTTAAATTTTATTTAGTTTTATTTTATTTTAGTGCAAAAATTTCCTTTAGATGATACTTTGAGTTGTTTTAGTGTTTTTATGATTTTAGGTGAGATTCGGAGCAATTTAGTGGAGTTTGGAGCAAAAAGGAAGAAAGCATGCAGCACCCTCCTTGGGCATTAAACGCCCAACTAGCGTTTAGCTCCAGCAAGGGACCACAACTAGCACGCCAATATCCCCCTAGGGCATTTAACGTCCATATCTAGCATTAAACGCTAGTACCCAGTCCGAATCACACTCATTTGGGCTTCTCAAGTGGATTTAGCAAATATTACTTTTTTTGTAATTTTTATTTACAAATAATATCTTTTAGGTTTAGAATTTTTTATTTATTTTGTTTTTCTTTCAAATTAGGTTAGTATATAAAGGAAAAGATCACTTGTATTTTGGATCTTCTTCCGTCCGCACGTTTTTAGAACACTAGTCTCTGTAAGCCATGAGAACCTAAAACTCCTGGTTAAGGTTAGGAGCTCTGTTTATTTCTATGGATTAGAACCATTATTCACCTACTTTAAATTCTGTTTTGATTCAATTTTAAGGATTTTTTTTTACCTTAACCTTATGAATTGCGATGAACGAGAGGATGACCTTTTTCTACTTGAGTTCTTGTAATTATCAAGAGAGTTATCTCACTTGAACTACAGCTTGTTAAACTAGTTTTCTGAACATAACCCTCTAATCGGAATTAATTGAGTGACCATGAGAGTGACGGTTAATGAAGGTTAGAGGAGGCTAAATCACTTAGAGATTAGGGTTTAGACACTTATAGTTTGCCATAGAATGAATCATGCGTTGTTAAAATAGTTGGTAAGAACTTTTTATCTAGAAAGATAAACATCTCCAAAGCTTTAACTATTTTGTCATACTGTTTTCGCACCAAACTGTTATTTGCTTTGTTTACTTTCTTATTCATTGTTTCATGCGAATTGCACCCTTTTTTATTAAACCAACCTGACAACCATTGTATGCTCAGTCTGATAATCCTCGTGGGATCAACCCTCACTCACCTAAGGTATTACTTGGATGACCTGGTGCACTTGCCGATTAAGCTGTGCGAGTTCTCAATTCACGCACCAATAACACAAACACTATCCTCCATCGAACCCTGATAGATTAGGGTAGCTTGGTGGACATCCTGATCAAACCCGCCTTTGATAAACTCAGACTGGAAGAAAAAGACTTAAAAGCCTGCCCAGATAACCTCTTCGGACTAGGAGACACACCAATCCAATCCCTTGGGTACATCTCCCTATACACCACCTTTGGAAAGAACCTCACCTCTGTATGAAGTTCCCTACAGTAGAAGGGATTGCCACTACTAAGGGAGACCAAAAGCTAGCACGTAAGTGCTACAATGAAATCCTTAATTTAAAAGGAAGTCCTAGGAGCAAAAAGGTCAACACGATTGAACTAGGTGGAGTCCAAACTACAGAAGAACTGCGCCACCAACCTAGAGGCAAGGTAGAAGAGGTGCAAATCGGAGATCACACTGGAAAAATCACAAATATAGGGGCTAATATGAAGGGAGGGTTGAAGGAGTATCTTATTGATCTACTAAGGAGAAACTCTGACCTCTTTGCCTGGAAAGCCTCTGACATATCTGGCATACATCTTGACCTGATGTCCCACAAACTTGCAGTATATCCAGGTTCCCGACTTGTACAAAAAAGGCGTCGAAAGCTTGGATCAAAACAGATGCATGTCATGGAGGAACAAGTACAAGCCCTATTGGAAGTAGGGTACATAAGGGAAGTGAAATACCCATTATGGCTAGGTAACATTATTTTGGTAAAGAAACAAAATGGAAAATGGAGGATGTGTGTCGATTACACTGACCTCAACAGAGCAATCCTAAAGATCCCTATCCACTCCCGAGCATTGATGCTCTAGTCGACTCAGCCTCAGGATATCGATACATATCTTTTATGGACACCTACTCGGGATATAACCAAATCCTGATGTACAAGCCAGATTAGGAAAAGACTTCGTTCATAGCTCCAAAGGCTAACTATTGCTATATAGTAATGCCTTTCGGGTTAAAAAACGCGGTAGCTACATATCAATGATTAATGAATAAAGTATTTTCCTCTTACCTAGGAAAACCCATAAAAGTTTATGTCGATGACATGCTCGTCAAAACCAAAAAGAACTCCACATTACTATGTGATCTCTCAAAAAGAACTCCATAATAAAGAAGCATAGGATGAGACTAAACCCCTCCAAATGCACCTTCGCGGTAGAAGCAGAAAAGTTCTTAGACTTCATGTTAACCCAAAGAGGTATAGAAGCAAACAGACAAATGTCAGGCTATAACATGAAGAGACCGACTTGTGTTAAAGAGATCCAACAACTAAACAGAAGGTTGGCAGCTCTATCCAGATTCTTAGCCAAACCAACTCTAAAATCGCTATCCCTATACTCAACCTTAAGAAAAAGGAAGCAATTCGAGTGGACCTCAGAATGTGAGCAAGTCTTTCAAAACTTCAAAGTATTTATGGGACAGCCCTCCATACTTACTCGACGTATCAAAGGGGAAGAGCTCGTGCTATACTTGGTAGAAGGAAGCTGAGCTATAGCTTCAGCCTTGATCTGAGAAGATAAAAAGGGGCAGCAACCTATCTATTTCATCAGCAAAGTCCTACAAAGGAACATAGTTGAACTATCAAAAGATAGAGAAGTTCACTTATTCCCATGTCCTCACAGCTCAAAAATTCCAACCTTACTTCCAAGCTCACACTATCAAAATCCGCACTAATCAACTAATGAAACACATTTTACAAACGACAGACTTGGCTAGACGGATGCTATAATGGGCTGTGGAACTATTTGAATTTGACCTAAAGTACAAAGCTAGGACAGTAATCAAGTCACAATACTGATGACAAGTCATCTTATGCTAGCTTTTCAAGCATTTTTCACTTGGTTCATTAGGTTTTATACACTTTCTTGCATTATAAGTAAGTGATTTGGAGTGGGATTGTATGGTTTTGTTGAATCAATCAACTATCCTTTATTTGACACTAAATCATGAGGTTTAGGCTAAAATTAATTGGTTTTTGAATAATTTATAAACCTTATGAATTTGGTGGTACTTTGATTGGTTGTTTTGATTACTTGTAGGTGAAGAAAAGAACAAAACAAGAAAGCGTGGCGTATGAAGCGTAGCCAAAGGAAACAAAAGCGTGGCGCATCAAAGGAGAAGAGCCATAGCACTCTCTTAGTGAGCATAGTGCTCTCTATTTGAGAGCTACTCAAATCAAAGAAAGCAAATGGCAAGGAAGGTGCGCTCTCTCCCTTAACCGAGCACTACAAGGAACCAAGGAAACAAGGCAAAATCAATAGCGCTCGGTTAACTCTGTTAACTTTATTGGGCTCCACTTCAAATAAATTCAGGGTAAATGTTTGCTAGTAGAAGCCCCAAGGATCGAACCTTGCACTTGAGGGAGCAATGATAAACCACTATTTTATGATTTATCTTGTGCTAAATTGAGTGGTTTTTATCAGCTTTTCACCCACTTATTCATATGAATTGCATGATATTACAATTTCTTCCTAAATCTATTCTATGATTGAAAACTTGCTTCCTAAAGCTCTAAATTGTGTATTTTAATTTCTCTTTTATACCATTCGATGCCGTGATCTGTGCATTAAGTGTTTCAGGCTTCATAGGGCAGAAATGGCTTAGAGAATAAATAGAAAGCTTGCAAAAATGGAAGGAACACAAGAAATTAAAAAGATGACCAGCAAGAAGCAACGTAGATGCATGGCTCACTCGACCGCGCGAAATAAAGGAAATCGCAGCGGCGCGAACGCGTGCCTGGCGCGAGCGCGTGGATTGGAAGCTGCACGAGTGACGCGAGCGCGTGAAAAGGAAAAACACTGAATGACATGCACGCGTTGACGAAGCATACGCGTGACATGCGCGATCTGTAGAATTTCCGGAAATTGCTGGCATGGATTTTGGGCCGCGTTTTGACCCAGATTTTGGCTCAGAAATACAGATTAAAGTCAGAGAACATGCAGAGACTCGGGGAGGAGATCACACACCCAATTTTAGTTTTAGATGTAGTTTTTAGAGAGAAAGGTTCTCTCCTCTCTCTTAGGATTTAGGATTAGGATTCCTCTTAAAGGAATTAGGATTTCATCTTCTTCAATCACGGGTTCAATGTTCCTTTTATTTATTTTCTCAATTTAGTTTATGAACTCTTTATGTTTAGATTGATTTTCTATTTAATACAATTTGAGGTATTTCAGATTCGTGATTGTTTTATTCTATTTATGATACTTTCAATTTAAATTAGATTTATTTTCCCTTTTGGCTTTGGTTAAGTAATTGGTAACACTTGAGTTATCAAACTCAGCTGTTGATTGAAATTGAAATTACTGATTGATCTGGATCACTCTAAAGCTATTCCTTCCATAGGGATTGACTAGGACTTGAGGATTAAGCTAATTAGTCCACTTGACCTTCCTTTGTCTAGTAAAGGCTGACCTAGTGGGGTTGAAACCCAATTTTCATCACACCTGATAAGGATAACTAGGATAGGAATTCCAGTTCTCATACCTTGCCAAGAGTTTTTCAATTATTAATTTATTTCCCTTGCAATTTATTTTCCTTGCTCAATATTTCAAAAACGCAAAATTATTGTTTTCTATAACCAATAATAAAACATACTTCCCTACAATTCCTTGAGAAGACGACCCGAGGTTTGAATACTTCGGTTATTTATTTTTATTGGATTTGCTTAAGTGACAAACAAAATTTTTGTACGAAAGGATTCTCTGTTGGTTTTGAAACTATACTTACAACGCGATTATATTTGTGAATTTCTTTACCGATAGAAAATTCGTTCGTCAAAATGGCCGTTGATGTGTGGAAAACGATCCAACACAAAACTCACCGGCAAGTGTACCTGGTCGCATCAAGTAATAAAACTCACAGGAGTGAGGTCGATCCCACAGGGATTGAAGGATTGAGCAATTTTAGTTTAGTGGTTGATTTAGTCAAGCGAATCAAGTATTGGTTGAGTGATTTTGTATCCAACAGTAAGTAAATAGCAGGAAATGTAAAGGGAGATGGATGAATTGCAGAAATTAAAGAGAACTGAAAGTAAAGGTGCTGAATCTTAAAGAACAAGAAATTAAATGACTGAAACTTAAAGTGCAAGAAATGTAAATTGTAGTAACTTAAAGTGCAAGAAATATAAATTGCTTGAATGGAAAAGGGATTTGAGGACTGGAAATTCAGAATTTAAGCAAGGAAAATTAAATTGCAGCAATTAACAAAGCAGGAGATGAACTGAAATTAACTAGAACTCAAACAAAAAGTGAAAATATAATTGCAGCAGTGGTTCAACAGAAGAACCAAAAAGTAAATTAGATCTCAGGACTCCAGAGACTAGATAGCATAGTCTAGATCTCAATTGCCTTCCTAGATCCAAGTTCACAAAGCAATTAAAGAGAAATTAAAGGTTGCAGCAGTAGAGGAGATTGAATTTAACTCAATTGTGCAATATGAAAATTAAAGAGATCTTAAATGGAGATTGAGACAGAAGTTCCTCAGTTCTACACACTCAAGACTCAAACAAAACCCAGTAAAGAAAACAAAACAATCAGAGGAAGAAGAAGTGAATTCTCTCCTCCAATTCTCAAGCTATTGCAGAAAACAGAAAAATGGAAAGTGAGCTCTCAAGTTGACTAAGGATGAAAATTAAAATGAAAGTAAGCTCTCTCCAAAAAAAACTCCTTCTAATCCTAACTAACACCTATTTATACACTTTCTATTTTGGATCTAAGAATTTTGAGTGGGCTTTTTGATTTGGTGAAGAAATGAATTAAGTTGGATTTTTTAGTGAAATTCAGCTCATGTTGCTCCCAAGAGGTTGCTCTGCTCTTGTGGAGGGCAGAGCAGGGAAGCCTTGCATGTGGATCCAACTAGCGTGCCAAATTGGGAGGGGCATCAGGATGCTGCCCTGCCCTTTTGGAGGGCAGGGCAATGTTGTCATGGTGCGGCCTTGCCTTCCTGCCCGTGCGTCCAAGCAGCGTGCGCCCAAGCTCCTGGCTGTGCCAATTTGTGTGCCATGCACCAAGAAATGCTGCCCTGCCCTCCACAAGGGCAGGGCAGTGCAAGCTTTCCTTGTTCTTGGGTGAGGTCCCAAGTTCGAAACTTGGTGGAAGGCATGCTGAGCTTTTCTTCTTGGCACATGATTAACGCTTAAGGCTTGGCTTCCTAGAGATCTTGTGTTCGAAACTTGGTGGTAGCCTTTTAGCCAAGTGTGGCTCATTTTCCCTTGTGAGTAGCGCTCCTTCCTTCCCTTCAGGTGCTTGGTTCGAAACCCATAAATGGCACTTGAAGAACATTTTCCTTGAATTTTTCCATGAGGAGCCCGAAACTGCTCTTGAGGAGGGCAGGGCAGAGATTTTCCTTCTCTCATTTCTTGGCCTAGAATTGTGCTCTGCCCTCAAGGAGGGCAGGGTAGTGAAGCCTTGAATGCTTGGTTCGTTGTTGTGCTCCCTTGGAGGGCAGTGTGCTCTCGTGGAGGGCAATGTGGCTTCCTCCTTCAATGTTGCACCACACTTCTTCTTCTTTTGCCACACTATTTTTTTCCTTTGGCCACACTTCTTAAGCCACGCTTCCTTCTTTTCTTCTTTTCTTTACCTACAAATAATTAAAACAACCAATCAAAGTATCACTAAATTCACAAGGTTTATAAATCAATTAAAAATCAATTAAATTTAGCTTAAACCTCATGATTTAGCATCAATTAAATAGTGGTTGTTTGATTCAGATAAAACATGCAATTCCACTCTAAATTGCTTACTTAGGGTGCAAGAAAGTGCATAAAAACTAGTGAAACAAGTGAAATTAGCTTGAGAAATGGGTATATGATGACTTGTCATCAGCCATTGCTGGGGAATTACAAATGTGTGCCTTATTATTGGTTATTGTAAATATTTGCCTTTTATTAATTTTTGTTTTTATTTTCTCTCGCTACTATGAATTCTCACCCCTTTCGCTATGAATTTAGTTCAAATTATGTTGCAGGGAATGGACTCTATAATGAGAACACGCATCAAGGATGGAACAATCAAAGATAGGAGGAACCACAAGGAGTTAATCAACCCTCATGGCAACAACCACCTCCAATGGACTATCAACAACCGTTCTGTGATGCATATCAAGGCAATGGCTATGGTGAGCACTCTCTTGATTATCAACAACTACCATCATATGCCTATGAACCCCCTCCTCAACATGACTTTGGACCACCATACTCACAAGCCCCTTTCCGCCATTCACCTCCATATGACCCTAACCCGTATCCACCATACCAACCACTTTATGAGCCAAATGAACTATACATAGAACCACCCTATTCCAACACAATTACTCTCATGAACCACCACCTCAATATACACCATCTCCTTATCATTATCAAGATGAACCACCTTCCTACCATGAACCCTTTCTCCCAATAAATGAACCCTCCTATCCACCCCAAACCTCCATGGAAAACACACTTACCCCTCTCATTGGTCTCACCTCTAAACTCCAAAATCTTATATCCCACATGGACCAACCTTCTACCTCCAATATTCAACCCTCAAGCTCTAGTGCACTTCCTTTTCAACCACAGAATGATCTCTCCATCCCATCACCATCATCCATGGAAGAGCACCCACATCCATCAATCCAAGAGCAACATGATCCCAATGATGCTATTGACATGGAACAATAGAGAAGGGATCATCTTCGCGAATCCATACTTCATAAAGAGCTAGAGGAGGCACTAAAAGTGAAGGTAGAAGAGACCTTTGCAGATGAAGGAGTAGTTGAAGGGAGTTGTCATAGAAAAGAAATCATCAAGGAGGAGTACGATTTTATACTTAAACAACTGGACAAAGCAGCAATTATTGAAAAGGAAAAAGTGGTTGCAGACTTAGGAGATGCTGAACCTCCATGGGAAAGTCAAGTTATAGAGCCTCCTTCAAAGACGACTGAAATTGATGCTGAGGAGGGTGTACAACCTCCAAGGCATATCATGGTTGAAGACTTTAAAGGGAACGATCAGGAAGATGGATTCAATCATTAATGAATTCTTATCTACATTTGAACCCTCTCCCATTGGACTTGACATGGAGATTAAAGAAGAAGAAGCACAACCTCCCATACCCTTGGTGAACAATAAAAAAGAAATTAAATCGGAAGAAAGCTACCAAGAGGAAGACGTTGAAATTCAAGAAGCTTGCAAAGAGGTGGAAGTTGTCAGAGAAGAGCACAAGGGAGTGGAGCTTGCAAATTCATTAGAAACACCTCTCCCAAGGCCATTACCGTCCAACACAACATTCAAATGGGTAAAATTCCTATCCTTATCCTTTACTTTCTCACTTGAATATGGGCTACTGGAGACGGATGGTCAACTTAGAACTCTTTGTGGCATTAAGAGTAAAAGAAAGATGGTTAGTGGTGGGCAACACAATCCTAGGTTCATTATGGTTGAAAGCTCAAAGTTTAAATGCCAAAGTTGGTGTAGAACTCGATTGAATGGGTCTAAGAAGATGTTTGGGTGCTTACGTGAGAATTCTAAAGCTGAACCACCCGGATGGAATCATGATAATCAACTTGAAAACGAGTGTAGAAACAAGATTTGGGATCCGGGAATATATGAGGATCAATTTTGGGAGCTCAAAACTTGTGAAGAACTCCACCAAAGCTTAAGGATTTTACTTGGAATGGATAGTGCTTTATGGAAGTCAAAGCATTGGTGGAAGTTTCAGGATGAGTTCAAGCACAAGCCGCCATGACAAGGAGCTCCCCAAATGTCCAACTTAAGGACTTTAACTAAAAGTGCTAGGTGGGAAACAACCCACCATGGTATAATCGTTCTTTTTCAGTCTTAGTTTTATTTTACTTTGTTTTCTTCTCAGTTTTATTTTATCCTATTTTTATTAGTGTTCATTCATCATGTCAGCATCTGCATTAGCATTCTACATTTTGCATACAAAAAAATGCACGCGACGCGTCCGCGTCCCAGGTGCATTAGGAAGAAAAGAAAAGTGAACAGAGAGTCACGCGAAAACGTGGCTGGAGGCGTGCCTTAGGCACAAATATGCCCACACGACCGCGTACACCACGCGTCCGCGTCATGTGCGACAAAGCTTCCCCACACATCCACGTCACTCATGCGAACGCGTGGCCTATAAAATCAACGTAAATGGGTGTATGGCAGAGAGTTGTGATGGAGCTGGGCTGGAACCGTGCTGAGAGCACAAGCCCTACCACGCGAATGCGTGTACCACGCGAACGCGTGTACCACGCATCTGCGTCATTTTCAAAATATGGCCATTCACGCGATCGCATCACCCACGCGTACGCGTCACCCAGATTTTTGGCAAAATAAGTTTGAAACAGAAAGTTGCACGAATGCGAGGATGCACTCGCGCCAATCACACAAATCAGGCCACGCAATCGCGTGACCCACGCGTCCGCGTCACCTGACCTTTTCGCAAACTACGCGACCGCGTCACTCACGCGTCCGCGTCGCCTGCGCTGTACAACTTATCCAGATCAATGCCAATTATCTTATCTTTTCTTTTCTAATCCTAATTTCTTCTATCTTTTCTTCTTGCTTCTTTCTTTCTTACTTTTCTCTCTTCCCTTTTCTTCCCTATTCTCTTTCACTTTCTTCTACTTAATTTATTTGCATACTTTCATTCATCTTTTAATTACTGCATTTAATTATTTTTCTTTCTTCTTAATTTTCTTTTTAGCATATTTATATATGGTCTCTTTTTCTTTCTTTTTCATGCATTTTTATGTTGGAGTTAGAACTTTATTTGGGTCTTATACTATTGCTTGTGGATTATTATGGAGTTGTTTGACAATTCATATTAATTGTTTTTGGAATGCTTGTATGTTCCAATTTCATTCTTCCCGTATCATATAAAACATGCATACTAAGCGTTTGTGAAAAAGCTCGTATGGCATTGTGCATTCTTCATTATTCTATCCTTCTACTCTAATGCCTGTTTTTCACAAAAACCTTCCAACATTTTATTAATTAATTATAAATGTCAATACCAACGTGATTGTCGGTTTGTTACGAGTAATAATACATTTTTAATTTTTTATGCTTGATCTATGCTACTCATGCCTTTCCCGGCATGCTAATAAACATCTTACATCCAATACTTACCATGCCTTGCTATATTTCCATTGATGAAGTGATCACATGGAATTGCGACCATGTCTTTCGTTCACTATTTTCCTTACCTGGGCATCGATTATTACTTGCACTGTCCTCTTCCTTGCTCTAACCCTTGGACTTACCTACTACTTCTCTTCCCCCTTTCAGGATGGCCACTAAAAAGGGTAAAGAGAAAGCCTCTAACAAGTGACCAGCGAAGAGCGGAACGAAAGGAGCACCGGCTGAGGAACCACAACCCCCGCCCACCTGCACATCTTTGCATGCACCGAGGACGGTGCAATCTTTAAGTGTGGGGAGGTCGATACCGACTTTCGTGGGTTAGTTACCTTCTTCTCAACACCAATTTTTTATTTTTTTTGTTTGTTCATTGTTGCATTTGCATGTTTGATTGCATATTTGTTTGATTTTGTGCATATTTTACCACTTGGTTGAAGTAATATTTTCTTTTTCAAAGAAATTTTTTATAGCATTTTATTAATTTGAATTAAACTTTTTGAGAAAATTGTTTAAAGAAATATTATTTTGGAACATGGTTTTAGAGCTCGAACACACGAAACCAGTGAGATTATAAGCCTATTTGATTGGTTGTATTTTATCAACCAATATTTTATTTTTGGTGTGTGTTGTTCTCTCTAAATTGTGATCTTTGTCTTGTTTAACTCTATATTTCCATTGTTTAATGTATGCATGCACTTATGTGATTGAGGCCTTATTTCACTTAGCTTACATACCCATATGGCCTTACCCTTTCATTATCCTTTGCAAACCAAATTTGAGCCTACTGTACCCCATTTATTACTTATTTTACCACATCACTAACTCTGAGCAGAAAATAATAATGTCCTTAATTCGAATCCTTGGTTAGCTTAGACTAGTGAGAGTGCTTATGATTTAAGTGTGGGAAAATTGGGTTTGGAAACACTTGGTTTGAGAATTGAGTATGTTAGAATTTTTTTGAAAATATGAAAGAATGTGGAGAATATGTTCATGCATTCAATACCTTAATCATATGCCTTGAGAAAAGCAAAAGAAAGAAAAATTATGAAAAAAAAGCAAATAATAAAAGTGGACAAAATGCCCCAAAGTAAATGGTGAAAGTAATGCATATGTACTGTACTTGAAATTAGGATGCATGAATATGTGAAAAACATGGTTAATGGATAGTTAGGTTTTGTATTTCGATTACCTGGATTGTCCTAAGTTAGGTGAAAAGTTTAGGTTAATTAAGGTTTCAGATTTTAGTCCACTTGACCAAATACAATCCTACCTTGACCCTAACCCCATTACAACCCTTAAAAGACCTCTTGATTTGTGTATTTTGTGCATTAAACTTTTGTTGATTGTTAGATGAAGAGCAAGCCTTAGAAATCAAGATTATTAGAGAATTGAGAGAATCGAACCTCGAACACCTAAGCAATCAGAGTGTATACACTTCCAGTGAGGGTTCGATGCATGATTCCTTGTTCCCTGCTTTCATGAGCTATTTTCTTTTGCAAGTTTACTTGTACTTTATTTTGTTATTTGAATTAGTGAAATCCAGTTCATATTTGTTCTTGAAAGATTTATTTACTTTTCACCAAGTAGGTAAAAGCATTTTGCATCTAGTTGCATTCATAGGTTGCATTTCATACCATTCCTCTTCACTCTTTTAGTTCTCTAGAGCTTAGCATGAGGACATGCTAATGTTTAAGTGTGGAGAGGTTGATAAACCACTATTTTATGGTTTATCTTGTGCTAAATTGAGTGGTTTTTATCAACTTTTCAACCACTTATTCAGATGAATTGCATGATATTACAATTCCTTTCCAAATCTATTCTATGATTGAAAACTTGCTTCCTTAAGCTCTAAATTATGTATTTTAATTTCTCTTTTATACCATTCGATGTCGTGATCTGTGCGTTAAGTGTTTTAGGCTTCATAGGGCATAAATGGCTTAGAGAATAGAGAAGAAGCTTGCAAAAATGGAAGGAACACAAGAAATTAAGGAGATGACCAGTGAGAAGTGACGTGGACGCATGGCTCACGCGACCGCGCGAAATAGAGGAAATCGCAGCGGCGCGAATGCGTGCCTGACGCAAGTGCGTGGATTGGAAGCTGCACGAGTAACGTGAACGTGTGGACGACGCGTACGCGTGACATGCGCGATCTACAGCATTTGCGGAAATTGCTAGCGTGGATTTTGGGCCGTGTTTTGACCCATATTTCGGCCCAGAAAGACATATTAAAGTCAGGGAACATGTAGAGACTCGGAGAGGAGATCACACACACAATTTTAGTTTTAGATGTAGTTTTTAGAGAGAGTGATTCTCTCCACTCTCTTAGGATTTAGGATTAGGATTCCTCTTAAAGGAATTAGGATTTCATCTTCTTCAATCACAGGTTCAATGTTACTTTTATTTATTTTCTCAATTTAGTTTATGAACTCTTTATGTTTAGATTGATTTTCTATTTAATACAATTTGAGGTATTTTAGATTCGTGATTGTTTTATTCTATTTATGATACTTTCAATTTAAATTAGATTTATTTTCCCTTTTGGCTTTGGTTAAGTAATTGGTAACACTTGAGTTATTAAACTCAGCTCTTGATTGAAATTGGAATTACTGATTGATCTGGATCACTCTAAAGCTAGTCCTTCCATAAGGATTGACTAGGACTTGAGGATCAAGCTAATTAGTCCACTTGACCTTCCTTTGTTTAGTAAAGGCTGGCCAAGTGGGATTGAAACCCAATTTTCATCACACCTGATAAGGATAACTAGGATAGGAATTCCAGTTCTCATACCTTGCCAAGAGTTTTTCAATTATTAATTTATTTTCCTTGCAATTTATTTTCCTTGCTCAATACTTCAAAAACCCAAAATTACTGCTTTCTATAACCAATAATAAAACATACTTCGGTTATTTATTTTTATTGGGTTTGCTTAAGTGACAAACAAAACTTTTGTACGAAAGGATTATCTATTGGTTTAGAAACTATACTTACAACGCGATTATATTTGTGAATTTCTTTACCGATAGAAAATCTATTCGTCAAGCAAGGAGAAGCGCTACTTGCAAGGAAAACAAGCCAAAAGTGGCCGAATTGCTCTCACAATGATTCGAACCAGGAGCCTCATGCTGGCAAGGAAGGAGCGCTACACTCTTCAAAGGGAAATTGCTCCCCAAATGCTTCCACCAAGGTTCAAAGAGAGGCTCCCATCCCAAGCAAAGAGTGCTGCACTCTCTCCATTCACTGAGCGCTATGAAGTGTCACGGTGAGGAGCAAATAATTTATACGCTTTTTGGCATTATTTTTAGATAGTTTATAGTATGTTTTAGTTACTTTTTAGTATATTTTTATTAGTTTTTATGCAAAAATCACATTTTTGGACTTTACTATGAGTTTGTGTGTTTTTCTGTGATTTCAGGTATTTTCTGGCTGAAATTGAGGGACCTGAGTAAAAATCTTATTCAGAGGCTGAGAAAGGACTAAAGATGTTGTTGGATTCTGACCTCCTTACACTCGAAGTGGATTTTCTGGAGCTACAAAATCCCAATTGGCGCGATTTCAATTGTGTTGGAAATTAGACATCTTGGGCTTTCCAGCAATGTATAATAGTCCATACTTTTTCAAAGATTTGATGGCCCAAACTGGCGTCCAAACGCCCACCTGAAACCCTTTTCTGGCGTAAAACGCCAAAACTGTCACCAAAGCTGGAGTTAAACGCCCAAACTGGCAACAAAGTAGCATTTAGACTCCAAGAAGAGCCTATGCACGTGAAAGCTTCAATGCTCAGCCCAAACACATACCAAGTGGGCCCCAGAAGTGGATTTCTGCACTATCTACACTTAGTTACTCATTTTCTGTAAACCTAGTTTACTAGTTTAGTATAAATAGCACTTTTTACTATTGTATTCACATCTTTAGATCATTTTTTGAGACTATCTTAGGATCACTTTTGATCTCTTGATCACGTTTTGGGGGCTGGCCTTTCGGCCATGCTTGGACCTTCATCACTTATGTATTTTCAACGGTGGAGTTTCTACACCTTATAGATTAAGGTGTAGAGCTCTGCTATTCCTCATGAATTAATGCAAAGTACTATTGTTCTTCTATTAAATTCAAGCTTATTCTTATTCTAAGATATTCACTTGCACTTCAACCTGATGAATGTGATGATCCGTGACACTCATCATCATTCTCCCTTATGAACGCGTGCCTGACAACCACTTCCGTTTTATATGCAATAGCTTGAGTGTGTATCTCTTGGCCTCCTGGTTCATGACGCATGGTTGCCTCTCCTAACAATAGAGTCTTCCATTTCGTGAGATCAGAGTCTTCGCGGTATAAGCTAGAATCAATTGGCAGCATTCTTGAGATCCGGAAAGTCTAAACCTTGTCTGTAGTATTCCGAATAGGATCTGGGATGGGATGACTGTGATGCACTTCAAACTCGTGACTGTTGGGTGCAGTGACAGTGTGCAAAAGGATTAATGGATCTTATTCTGACACGATCGAGAACTGACAGCTGATTAGCCATGCGGAAAACCGTAGCAGACATGTTTTCACTGTGAGGACAGATGGTAGCCATTGACAACGGTAATCCACCAACATACAGCTTGCCATGGAAGGGAGTACGCATGATTGGATGAGGGCAATAGGAAAACGGAGGCTCAGAGGGAACAAAGCATCTCCATACGCTTATCTGAAATTCCTATAATTGAATTGCATTAGTATCTCTATCCTATTTTATGTTTTATTTCTCTTTAATTATCAAAACCTCATAACCATTTGAATTCGCTTGACTCAGATTTACAAGATGACATAGCTTGCTTCAAGCTGACAATCTCCGTGGGATCGACCCTTACTCACGTAAGGTATTACTTGGACGACCATGTGCACTTGCTGGTCAGCTATGCGGAGTTGTGAAAAGTGTGATTTACAATTTCGTGTACCGCACGGCCAAGGAGCTCGTCACGCAACAATTTGGCATGCCAAAAGCAAGGCCATGGAGCGCTGCGCTCCTTTACTTAACCGAGCGCTAGGAGGCTGCCCAAGGGGCTTGTGACGCAACAATTGAGACCAAGCGGGAGTGTTGCGCTCTCCTTGTCAACCGAGTCATGCGTTGGGAGTGTCTCATGGCACATTTCTGGTCTAAAAATCAAATTTAATTGAATCCTTCACCAATTTTGAAAGGCCTACTCCAAATTCTAAAATTCAAAAATAGGAAGTGTATAAATAGAAGTTAGTTTGATTTAGAGAGGGACTCTTTTGACCTTTTTGACACTTTTACTTTTCATTTTTCATTTTTCATTTTTGGGAGCTCATTTTTAGATTTTAGCTTTGGGTTTGGGAATTGGGATTGAGAGTTGAATTCTCTTTCTCTTTGTTCTTACTTCTACACTCTTCACTCTTTGTTTTGGATCTTGGATTGAGAATTAAAGGAATTCAGTTTCATTCTTGATCTGAGATCTCTCTATGTTTACTTTCTGCATAATTTTAATGAATTGTGATTTGGATCTAAGTTTTCTTTACTGCTCTCATCTCTATTTCTTCTGCAATTACTCTCTGTTGGATCAAGGAAGGAATTGAGATATAGACTTGTTTTCTAGTCTCATTCAACCCCTGAGATCTTCAACTTCTCTTTTAGATTTCATAATTGAGTTGAATTCACTTTCTGTATTGCTTCTTCAAGAAATTTTCATTTTATGTTTGAGATCTGCTGCATTTCCATTGATCTTTTACTTCTTTGATTGATTGCTATTTACATTCTATTGTTTAACTTTAAATTCCATGTTTCCATATCTTTTTTACTCTTTCAGCAATTTTACATTTCTTGCATTCTAAGATTCTGACATTTACATTTCTTGCAATCTAAGTTTCAGTCATTTACATTACTTGTTCTTTAAGATTCATCTCTTTTACTTCTTCTGCTCTTTAATTTACTGTCAATCCCCTCTCTCCCTTTAAATTTCATACAATTTAGTTTCTGATGGATACAAATCACTCAAATTAATATTTGTTTGCTTGACTAAATTAACCACCTAACTAAAATTGCTCAATTCTTCAATTCTTGTGAGATCGACCTCACTCATGTGAGTAATTACTACTTAATGCGATCCAATACACTTGCCAATAAATTTTGTATTGAATCGTTTTCCACACATCAAATACATCGCCGACTTCAACGTTGAATACACCGAAAGCCAAGAAGATCTAGCAACATAGAGCTTATATATAGATGAGTCATAAAACAAAATTAAAAGTGGAGCCGACGTTATTTTAAAAAGCACCCGAAGAATCCGAATAGAACTCTCCCTAGTCTAAGGTTTGAGTTCCATACTTCTAATAATTAAGCGGGGTACGAGACAGAATAATTACCATTGTAAATCTTGCACGTGACCGTGAATGCGAACATGAGATCACGACAGAATAGTGGTCAATGACATCAGCTGCTACGTCACCCCATTATCTAATCTAAAAAGAAGGCCGTGATTGGCTTGCAATTATTCTGTATTCCTTTAGCTAGCTAGAGTCATCTTGGTCATCTTAGAGATTTGTTATATCCGTCCAATTCTCCATGGATATATATACTTTCCACGTTAACAGTGGATACCATTGCATTTATTTATCTATTGATTTTAAAAAATAGAAAAATACAGAAAATTAATTTTTAATTAACCAACATTAATCAATTCTTTTAGGCAGGATTTATAATTTAAAATTTAAAGAATTAAAAGTTTATAATTTAAAATTTAAAATTTAAAATAAATCAAATAATTAAAAACATAACTAAACTGAGGCAGTGATGGAATTCTTCCAAAGGGCTAAGTTACCTACAGATGTAAATTTAACTTGGGTAACGTTGGCCCCAAAGTTTGTGGGGGCTAAAGAGATCAAGGATTTCCGGCCGATTAGCTTAGTGAGATGTGTGTATAAAGTGGTTTCGAAGGTTCTAGTGAGAAGAATGAGATCGGTTATGCCAGGATTGGTGGGTGAGACTCAGACTGCATTTGTGAAAGGCAGAAAGATCCATGACGGTGCTCTCATCGCTTGTGAGACAGTCCATTGGCTGAAGTCACGAAGAAAGAAAGCGGCAATTATAAAGCTGGATTTTCATAAAGCTTATGATAGAGTCAGATGGAGCTTCGTGGATATAGTGTTAGAGAAAATGGGTTTTGGACAGCGTTGGAGGTTTTGGGTGAAGGAGTGTCTTACTACGGCCACTATGTCTGTACTGGTAAATGGGTCGCCATCCAAGCCGTTTAAAATGGAGCGAGGCCTCCGACAAGGGGATCCCCTCTCTCCATTTCTGTTTGTGCTAGTAGTGGATGTGTTGCATCGGATGCTGGGTGAAGCTGTCAGGAATGGCCGCATTGATCCGCTGCTAGTTGGGGGAAAGAATATTGCATTGTCGCATCTACAATTTGCGGATGATACGATATTGTTTTGTCCCCCGGTGATAGAGACAATTGTGAATTACAAGAGACTGCTGCAGTGTTTTGAGTTGATGTCAGGGTTGAGCATCAATTTTGATAAATCAAATCTGATATCGGTGAATTGTGAACAGGAGTGGATAGATCATGCGTGTGGTCTGCTGGGGTGCCAGCAAGCAGCATTACCAGTTAGGTATCTCGGAATTTCCTTGGGGGCAAATCCGCATTTGGTGAAGACTTGGAAACCGATAATAGATAAGGTGGAAGAGAAACTCAGCCTGTGGAAAGCAAAAGTCTTAAACAAAGCGGGTAAGCTTGTGCTCATAAAATCAGTGCTGAATAGCCTTCCGATATATTACCTTAGTCTGTACAAAATGCCAAAGGCAATTGCGGATAAGCTGATATCCTTGCAAAGGAGATTTATGTGGTGTAAGGGGGATGGTAAGGAGGGTATCCCGTTGGTCAAGTGGGAGCTGGTTCAGGCACCGAAAAAAGCTGGGGGCTTGGGGATTGGGGATGCATTGCTTCGAAACACAGCACTCCTGTTTAAGTGGTGGTGGAGGTTTTCAAAGGAGGAGTGCCCCTTGTGGAAGAAGATTGTCTGCTCGTGTAACAACCTGAACCCCGATATAATGCTAGTAAATCAGCAGCTACCGGTTAAAGGAGGGCCCTGGAAAGACATTTGCCATTTGAATATCATAGAGCAGCGGATAAAAGACAAAATGCTGACTGGCATGGCGATGGAGGTAGGTAATGGAAGAAGCACTCTGTTTTGGGAGGATAACTGGCTGCAAGGTGGACCCTTGAAAATGGCTTTTCCAAGACTATATTCTATTTCAAACCAACAAGGAGCTATGATAGGGGATTGTGGGTTTTGGGATGGACTTGAGTGGATATGGAATTTCCAGTGGAGAAGGGAGTTGTTTCAATGGGAGATGGAACTTCTCTGCCAGTTTCATGAGAGGCTAAGGCCGGTGAAGTTGGCAGCTGGTGCAGAGGATAAGCTGGTGTGGAAGTTTGATAGTAAAGGGATATTTTCTACCAGATCTGTTATACAGGTACTTCAATCAGAGACTCTGTCAGATGAGATAACGAGCTACAGCTTTACAAGTTCAGTCTGGCGAGGAGTGGTGCCTTCAAGAATTGAGCTTTTTGGATGGTTTGTGCTGGTTGGTCGAGTGAATACCAAGGAGAGATTGAGTAGGCTAGGCGTTATTATGCCCAGTGATAATATCTGTGTTCTTTGTAAGAAGGAGATAGAATCGGTCAAACATTTATTCCTTCTATGTGAATTCACGTGGCAGGTGTGGTGCAGTTGGATGAGGAGTTTTGGTGAGGATTGGGCTATTCCTGGTACCATTAGAGAACTGTTTGAGAGTTGGACTGGTAGGCATAAACAAAAACAGGAGCAGAAAAGGTGGCTTATTGGGTTTTTCACAGTGATCTGGAATATATGGGTGGAACGTAATGCAAGGATCTTCAATAATAAGGAAGCAGGTGTTGATATAGTAATAAAGCGGACATTTCTGAGCTACGAAGAATGGACCGATAGTGATCCTTTCGGTAGTTGACAGGATTTATATATTTCTATGTAGCATTTGTTGTTAGAATCCTTTGCTCCACTATTATGTGTTGAGCTTATTTTGTTTCAAAAAAAAAAAAACATTATTCATAAAAACATATATTTTTCTTCATCTCATCTAAGGGTTTATATATAGCACTATAGGCGGTGGAATCACTAAAAAAAGGTTTTTCAAAATAAATTTTCTTCTGCTCATGTTATTGTTATGGCGATATCTCGATTTAAGTTTAGTATTGTGATTTACTACTATTTTTACATTTTAAAAATAAATGAACATTAAAAAATAAATATATAAAAATTTATTGTAATAAAAAATAATTTTACTGCATTAAGATATATATGGATGGACCGAGGTTATCAAGAGAGAGGCACTTGCCACACTAGAATTTTGAAAATATGTGATAGTTATGTATAAATAAATATATTTAAATTTATCGTTATATTCTTTTAGTCCTCACATTAAATTGTAAATAATTCTTTTGAGAATTTTGTTAAAATAATTTTTTATATTAAAGTTAATATTGTTATGGATCGGGCCTACAGAAGGCCCGAAACTGACCCACTGAAACTCTTAATCAACTTTCGAATTCAAACGTCTCCCTTATCTTAGCCAAATAAAATAAGATAAGATATTCACCATCACCTATAAATAGAGGACCCAGGTCTCTCTAGGTATTCATTCATTCCTCACACCTTATACCTCTTAGATTCATTCTAACTTGGGCGTCGGAGTGTCTTTGCAGGTACCACCCCCATTGCTCCAGTCAGATAATTTGGCATCCGCCTCGACCCACAAGTTTCTGATCCATCTCTCAACCCGTACCAGGCATATCTTGTACATTGGCGCCGTCTGTGGCGACTTGCAACACCGTGACGGAATAGCGGACGTCTTCGAGGAGCAATCTCCAAGCCACCACGATAACTCCCAAACGAGGAACGCAACTCCCGATCACAAAGAGGCTACACCTCATGCAAGGATAGCAACCACTATACGCCAGAATACCCCAGCTTAAAACAAGGAAAATGGCCCCCGAAGTACTGGTCACTGAAAATCTGGGAGAAAAGGCAGTCCAGATAATTCAAGATCTCTATCTCTGGGTACAAGAACACGAAGGACAAGTTCCAACTAAGGAAAAACACCACGTCAAAAGCGGAAGCCACGCGACTTCCTGATCAAGATCCCGCCATGAAGCCAGACATGGCAGGTCACCTGAACGACGACACAGCGGGAGAAACGATCGCAGCGCCTCCCGCAACTGAGGACACCAGCACGGCGCAAGTGGCAGAAGACACGACAAGTCGCCCAAACGGTAACACGGTAAGAGGCACAACCGCAGCGTCTCTCGCGGTCCGAGTCATCGACACGACATAGACGACAATCGACGACATCGAGAAGCCAAACGCACAAGAAACGACCACGTGATCATGGGAGCTACTTCCTTTACTGAGAGAATCTTGAGAGAAAAGCTCCCTAAGGGTTTTGACAAACCCACCGATATGAAGTATGACGGAACCAAGGATCTCCAGGAACACTTAACGACCTTCGAGGCCAGGATGAACCTTGAAGGGGCCGCCGACGCGGTTCGATGCAGGGCCTTCCAAGTAACCCTAGCCGGGCCGCGATTAAATGGTTTAACGCCTTTTCCAATGGTTCCATAACTGGCTTCCATGATATCTCGCGAAAATTCATGGCCCAATTCACCACCAGAATCACAAAAGCCAAGCACCCGATCAGCTTCTTGGGAGTTACCCAGAGAAAGGATGAGTCCACGAGAAAATACCTTGACTGTTTCAACGATGAATGCTTGATGATTGACGGACTCACGAACTCAGTCGCAAGCATGTGCCTAACTAACGGACTCATGAATGAAGACCTCAGGAAACATCTCACCACCAGGCCAGTGTGGACCACGCACGAGATCCAGGGCATCGCTAAGGAATACATAAACAACGAAGAGGTAAGATAAGTCGTAGCCGCCAATAAACGGCAGCACGGCAACACACAGCACGACAACTCGACACCTCGACATAACCCCCCCACCGAGGGAAAACCAGAAGGAACATCCCAAACCGACAAGCACAAACTAACCTCCGAGAAATGGAAAGTTCTCCAACTACACACCCCTAACAGCCTCGATCATCGAGATATACCACCAAATAGCAGACCAAGGTATCCTCCCGAAAACCCGACAACTCAAGGAAAGAACAGGCGGCAACAAAACCCTCTACTGCGACTACCACCGAGGATATGGACATAGGACACAAGACTGCTTCGACTTAAAAGATGCTGTCAAACAAGCTATACAAGACGACAAGCTCCCCGAGTTCGTCAAAATCATCTGGGAACCGAAGCGCGCGGAAAGAGACAGGTCACCAGAGAGAGAAGGATGCAATCCGAGGACGCAAAGACAAACCCCAAGGAAAAGCCCAGAGATAGACCCGACCATAATCGTTAATGTCATCACAGGCAAAGACACCCTGGGAAAATCGAAGTCAGCACTCAAGAAGGATCTCAAGATCTTGGCAGTCAGGAACCAATCCCCAACCGACAACGCTGGTAAGGCAATTGCATTCTCTCCCGAGGACTGCCAACACGGCACCTCGGCGGAAGACGCCCCATTCGTCATCTCGGCAAAGATTAGAACTGGGTTAGTTAGAAGAATACTGGTAGACATAGGAGTAGACTCCAACATCCTCGTCAGATGAGCCTTTGACAAGCTTGGACTCTACAGCAACAACCTCCAGATACACCGCAATGGAGTCATCGGACTCAGAGACAATTTCCTCAAGCCAGACGGCTCCGTCGTCCATGCCATGACAAAGGCATGCAATCCCTGGAAGAGAAGCAAAGCTTGTGTGCTACGGCAAGAAGGGTGTGCAACGCACCCTGGAGGACAAGGCAGGGGTGTGCCACGCCGTGCAGGGTGTGCAATGCCTCTGGAGCAACATAAAGCTGGCGTGCCATGCCATACGAGGCGTGCAATACTTCTGGAGGACACAAGATATGGCATGCCATGACTTGAAAGGGTGTGCCACGCCTTGAAGACAGCCAAGCCCCGGAGACACTACAAAAAATGTTGGTTAAAATGACGCTTATATTAAGGCGGTTTTATGTAACCGCTATAATTTTTGTAATTTCGGCTGAAATTAAGGTTTGCCATATTACTCCAGTGATTGGTGGCGGTTTTTGTAGAATATGGTGGTTTAAAACCGCTAGTATCTTTAGTCTTCTTTTCTGTTTTTTTAAAAAAACAAAAAACTAAGACTCATTGGTGATGTTGTTGTGCATATGAGAGGATGAGAATAAGAGTAATGTTGCGAATGAGAGAATAAGTGTGACGTGTGAATGTGACGAACCTAACCCTAGTTTTCTGTCGCCGTTCATCTTCTCCCCACCACTCAGCTCCAAGTTGCCGTAAGCAACGTTATCATTGTTGTTGCCTTTGGCAAAGGTTCTAGATCTGCTTCTCTGGCTTCGATTTGAGGTTTATCGCCGTCGTTCATCTCCGCCGTCATTCATTTGCTCGGCACCGCTCAGCTCCAAGTTGCTGTAAGCAACGTTATCGTTGTTGCTGCCTTTGGTAGAGGTTCTAGATCTGCTTCTCTGACTTCGATTTGAGGTTTTATTGCCGCTGTTCATCTTCTCGCTGCCGTTCATCTACTCTTCGCCGTTCATCTCCTCACCACTGTAAGCAACATCGTTGATGTTGTCTTTGGTGGAGCTTCTGTGATCTAATTTTTTGCCTTGATTTGAGGGTTTGCTTTCTGTTCACAACCGTTCATCATCTCCTTGCTGCCGCAAGTGACGGCGTTGTTGCTATCTCTGGCGGAGCTTCTGAGATCTAGTTATTTGGCTTCAATTTGCAGATTCAATCTGGTTCTCTAGCTGTAAAGCTATTGTTGCTGCCTCCAACAAAGATTGTATGATTTGGTTCTACCATCCATATCAATTCACAGTAATCTACTTCATCTTCTTCTTTTTTTTTTTTATTTTCCTCCTCCATATGATTAAAATAGTGTTAACTAATTTAAATTACATTATTAATGTACAATTAATTGATGATTACCTTACTAATAACTAAAGACCAAAGCGATTACGCAAGCTAAGTGATCGTTGAAGAGAATTAATTATTTAATTAATTAATTAAGAAATTATGGCGGAGGAAATTAGATTCTTCGATCTGAACACAGGTGCCAAAATACCTTCTGTTGGATAAGGAACTTTTCAGGCTGAAAATCCTAGAGCCTTGGCCAAGATACTCAACAACACATGCATGAATGAATTAATTAAGTAGTTTAGAGATGCCAATAATCCCAAGTTAAGCTGTATCAGCATGCAATAATTTGTTCTTGTTAGAAACAAATGATTAAGTTAACTTAATACAAGGACATATATATAGTTAAACTAAGCTTACAAATTTCAACGTGACCAGTATTTTTCTAATGCCATGTTGTTGGATTGTTTTGCTATGCTTTATTATTTAATTTAAACCTTATAATTAGGAAACTTGGAACCAATAATCTATTCAAAATATCAAATAACCAGTAATTACTCCTTCTTATATATAAATTCAATTCATATGTGATTGAGCTGTAAAAGTGCCACAAGAAGAAGCGGGTTCTGCTTAGAAAGAACAAGAAACGATGGTAATCTTTAATGTTTTATTTCAGTTCTACCTGAGCCAGGAATTTGAATGTTCCTATAACATATATTGACAAAGCATATCAAGTGATGAGTTTGGTCTGATTATTACTCAACAGGGAATCTGTAGAGATATGGTAGGTGCCCAACAAGGGCTACGAAGGAAATGAGGAAATAGAGCTGCACTTTTTGTATACGGTAACTAATTAACAGCATAGCTAGCTTCCTTCCAAATCAGTATTATATTATGTTTAGTTTGTTGTGTTTTTATTTGAAGTATGTAATTATATTGGTGCATGAAGCATTGGAAGGGCTAGAGAACATGGCGTTCGTTGCCAATGCGGTGAGCCTAGTAACATATTTCTTTGGCTTCATGAACTTTAGCTTAACAAAATCTGCCACAACCTTGACCAACTTCATGGGAACTGCATTCTTGCTATCTCTAGTTGGAGGATTCATCAGTGATACATATCTGTCTAGGTTCAAAACATGTGTTATCTTTGCATCCATGGAATTGCTGGTGAGTACAACATCTACATATCAATTATATCATATACTTTCGGCATCATGATTACAGCTTTCATTATTCATTGAGGAAATAATCAATCAAGTGCTAACTAATAAGGAAGAATTTTGAAACAAAAAATGGCTATTATAATAACTATATAGTCCTCAATTATTGAAGTATATTATAATTCAATTCAACACAGGTTCTGCTCTCAAGAAGCTTTTTGATAAGTTGAGATCTGAATAGCTTGACATACATTATTCAATTCCAAAGGTAGTTACTGCTATATTCTTCCCTTGTCAGTTTCTTTGTGTTCCAAGTTCTTTTGCTTTGCTTATAGTGTTATCTTTACTTGATGGCATTTTAGACAATGCTCCAGAAAAGGATATTTGGTCATGGTGGTGTGATGATATCTGGTCTTGATTCATCTGTTTCAAATGACAAACTTAAGCATATTTTTGGATTATATGGAGAAATTAAAGAAGTCAATTTTAATTCTGGGCTTTCACCTTTTTTGCATCATGTGTCTTACCAAGAATTATTTTGGCATTAGTAATTATTGTGTAATGGCAGATCTATGAATCTCTTGAAGTGAATCATGTGAAATTCAATTTGAGTTCTATGATGTGCGAGCTGCCAAAGCTTCTCTTGGTGCTTTAAACAGGATCTATGTTCCTGGGAAGCAAATCAAGCTTGAACATGGCCATCCTAGAATTGCTATGTATTGGCTCTACCTGCTACTTTTAGATGTAATTTATTTTCTTGTTATAGAATATTTTTAAACTGTTTCTTCTCTTGGTTGTCTCAAATTGTTTGTGAGAGAAACAAGGGAATCAAGAATTCAGTGATAAATTTCAAGACAGAAAAGGCCAGCGGGATAACAAAATTATCCCTCTCTACATTGAGTTGAGTTTCTAACATTGCTTAATTAGTTAATGCATGCATATGTTGTAAGATGATGAAGTTGTTTGTGCTCCTTTATTGTTCGAGACAAAAGAACCAAGATTCAGAGGTGCTTACAAGGTGTTTGCATCAACAATATTACTGTGCATATCTCTGATTTTGTTTACTCTTATTTTGATGTTGCCTATCTGCATTGTCCACCTCTATTTTATGATTTGTTGGAGTCTTTTTTATTGGTATTCCAGCTTGTCAATTAAAGTACATTAATTTGCTTGCTTTGGTTCTAGTGGCCTAATATTGCTGAAGATGCTGTCAGAGTACAGTGATATGAACAACCTGTTGCTGTCACTTTCTTCAGAAGTTGTACATCGTGTGGTAGAAATTTTGAAATTTTTTCACACACGAACTTGTAAACTTGTGCTCGGGGCTGGTGCTATGCAGGTAGTACTAATATATTTCTCTGAACTATTATTACCTTTTAGATATATCGCTATATTTTATAATGTATTCAGTAGTTTGCTTTCCCAATTCTTGTACCAATTGTGAGATGTGAGATAAGGTAGCATTTGGTTATTTTTGTAGCACGTGTACAAACTCTATAGCCTGTAACCAAATCCTAACTCATTCAAAATGTTTTAGATTATAGCTTCAGATCTTGTAACCAAACCCTGAGTTCTATAAGTGTGAATCAAGTTGATCCTTCTGTCACCAATCACTACAAAAGGGGGTTTTCTAAGAGAGGTATGACTCAGCAGCAAAGGGAAGAAAATAATCCCTTTACTACCTTATCATTATTCTAGAAGAAAGCAATAAAGAAAAGGGAGGAATAATAGGCCGTAGGAGTTGAATGCTAATTATGATAATTAATTTGAGGAAAGGCAATAAAAGGAGGAGCTGATTAGGTGAGAGGTAGAAAAAGATTTGGAAAGGCATAGGTTAGGAGAGAAGAGGACTCTCGAAATTCCTCTGTTATCTTTTACGTTTCTATTATATTTCTGTATTTCCATTAAAATAAATACCAGTGTAACAACTGGTATCAGAGCACCGGTTCTGGGTATTCTGTGCATGGTGTCTACGCGAGCTGCCATGGAGTCAAGGTTGGAGGCGGTAGAGAAATGGATTGAGGAGTTACAAGAAGCTCAACAACGATCCTTGGAGGCATTCTCAGCAAAGATGTTGAGACAAATGAGGGAGTTGCTACCTGAACAGCACCAAGGTGGAGGTGCTGGTGCTAACGACACCGGAGGAGAAAATGACGGTGGAAGGAACGAGCAAGATGACGAGAGGATAGAAGGGAACGGTGCAGGAGAAGAAGGGCAGAGGCGATTCGAACCAATTCGAAAGCTTGACTTACCGGTATTCTCGGGGGAGGATCCGAATGGCTGGTTGGTGAGAATGGAACGCTACTTCAGGGTAATCGGAGTAGTTCCGGCGCAGAGGCTTGATTTTGCAACAATGGCTTTGGAAGGGGAGGCCCTCACCTGGTTCGAATGGTGGGAAGAATACACACCATTTCAGACATGGAGACGATTCAAGGAGGACTTATTGAAACGTTTTCAACCTGGAGCTGCTCTCAACCCCATGGCTCCGTTACTAGAGGTGAAACAGGTGGAGGACGTCGCTCAGTATAGGCGAGAGTTTGAGGCTGCAGCACGAACGCAGAGAAACCTGGGAATAGAGGCTCTCATGTGCATCTTTGTCAATGGACTCAAAAAGGAAATTCAGGCAGAATTGGAGGTGGTTCAGTTCAATAATTTACCAACTTTAATGGATAGAGCCATGGCTATTGAATGGAGAAATCAAGCATGGAAGGAGACGGGGTTGACCCTAATGGCAAGAGGGTGGAGGGGCTGCCAGAAGGGAATGGATCAGGCGGATCTGGTTCAGTGGGAGCTAGATTTGGATTTTTCAAAAATTCTAGTTCGGCGAAGTACAACACCCACGACGGCAGCAGCGAATCAAGGGGTGAGATTGGATCCAACACAAACAGAGGCACCCCTACTCCTCGTACAGGCCTTACCACCAGTTTAAACGGCGGCAACAACGCTTCTCATTTGCAGACGACTCATAATAGCGGCACACGGCGGCTCTCGAACGAAGACTGGGCAGAGAGACAGAGGAAAGGGTTGTTCTTTAGATGTGGAGAGAAGTGGGGACCTGATCATAGGTGCTCCATGAAGCACTATCAAATCATACTCTTAGGAGAAGATGCAGAAGAGGAGGCAGAAGGAGACGTAGGGATGAACCAAGAGTCCCATACAGGGGAACCTGAGCAGGAAGAGCTGCAACTGTCATCATACAGCTGCAATTCAAGAAGCCTTTCCTTCGGTCCACCTTGAGGACAAGGTGATGCTTCAAGGGAAGGTATTGTTACATACCTTGGAGAGAGAGAATGCTGACTCAGCAGCAAAGGGAAGAAAATAATCCCTTCACTACCTTATCATTATTCTAGAAGAAGCAATAAAGAAAAGGGAGGAATAATAGGCAGGAGAAATGTGTAATCATAAGTGACAATAATTGATGATTAGATTAGTCAGATGAGAGAATCAAGGAGGCGTAATCGTAGGAGCTGAATGCTAATTATGATAATTAATTTGAGGGAAGGGAATAAAAGGAGGAGCTGATTAGGTGAGAGGTAGGAAAAGATTTGGAAAGGCCTAGACTAGGAGAGAAGAGGACTCTCGAAATTCCTCTGTTATCTTTTACATTTCTATTATATTTCTGTATTTCCATTAAAATAAATACCAGTGTAACAGTATATTACTATTTTTCTACTCAAATATAGTCAAAAGTGTGGCACTTTATAAATCGTTGTAAGTTTAAATTCCAAATTGTGGTTCAGCTCTCTTATATGCTATTAAATAGTAACACTGAATCCTCTAAAATTAGACTGCCTTAAATTCATCTTCTTTTCTCTTTCAGAAAATGCTGGTGCTATAGAAGCTGTTGTTCGAGAGAGCTTTCATAAACTTTTGAAGGCACACTATATTAAATGCTGCCCTGCACTAGAGCCAGTTGTTTTTACACTCATTAAGACAAAATATGCTCCTAGAAAGCAGGCTTCTAAGATGGCCAACGTAATTCGTTCTTTTCAATTTCTATAAACAGTTGGGTTAATTAAATAAAGTAGCATTTTTTTGTGATATAGGGACACCCCTTTTAATTTGGTTGCTGATGTAAGTACTTCTCTTGGCTTGACTTTGATATTATTTGTCTCATTTTTTTAATTTGTTTTGTGTCATTTTTTTAATTTGTTTTGTGCTATTCAAGTTAATGGTTTATCTATTTATTCTTTTTTATTATGTTTTCAAATTATACTTTTATTGTAGGAATTGGATCAAGAGAGTGAGATTCCATCGCTAAAAGAACAAGGAAGTAGATCTTTTAAAGCGAGTAATAAAGCAGTGTGATTTTTTATGATGGAAATTTGATGTATTAAGAGCTATATGTTAAAACCTTTGTATAGGAGTTATTACTAAGAAATGATATATTATGTTTAAGACTTTGTTTGAGTTATATAATATTTTGTTTATGGATTATGATTTTGTTATGGTGAAATTTTAATAAAAAATTATTTGTTTAGTACGATAAAAATAATAGTAAAAACTGTCTTTTTAAAATATAGAAAAATATCATTTTTATCCGGTAAAAACGACGGTTTGTAATTGCCATTTTAAACAATATGAAACACCATTTTAATCCGGAAAAAATAGTGGTTTCAAATGCCATTTTAACCAATAAAAATGTCATTATTAGGGTGAAAACGGTGGTTCAAAAACGGCGTTTTAACCAACTAAAAATGTCATTTTAACCAATCAAAATGCTACTCTGTCAGGGTAAAAATGACAGTTCTTAAACGTCATTTTAACCAACCAAAAACGCCGTGTTTACCTTGAAAATAAGGGCGATTTGAACCGTCATTTTAACTAACCAGAAAAAGCCATTTTATTTGGAAATAATGGCGGTTTGAACCGTCATTTTAACCGATCTAAAAACCGCCGTTTTAACCAAGGGAATTGTGGCAGCTTTTTGAAAACCACCGTAATAACCAGAATGACGCCTAGAATTACGTCACTTTTTAAAACCACCATTCCTAGTAATAATGTCGGTTCAAACCGCCGTAAATACCCAAAAACACCGCCATTTTAACTAGATTTTTTTGTGAGAGCAGCCCAACCTTGGCGTGTAATGCCATTGAAGGGGCGTCCCACACCATGGATTCAACAAAGCTAGCGTGTAACGCTACTGATGAGGCGTATAATGCCCAGTCCAAAGATTAAGCACAGTTACACACCATCAAGTCAAACGCAATGCCAATGAGAATTTCAACAAGATACAATCTCAGATATTTGATTTCCATTCAAAGATTAAAAAGAAGGTTCTGTTATAATTAGATTTGAGTTTGATTTAATTAGAAGTTATCTTATTTTTATTAAGGCAAAATTTTGAATTTGAATTTTGATTAAAATAAGATTTAGTTTTTGAATTTGAATTAGAAGAAACCCTAAGTATAAATAAATGAATGACATTCACAGAGAAGACATCCAGTTTCTTCGGTACAGTTTTCTTTTCATTGTTGTTTTCTATTCTCCAAAAGTAACCACTACAAAAAAAAGGGTCTATGGTTGTAACAACCCGAATTTTTATGCCAGCATGATATTTTTCGAAAAATGTTATTCGAAGCAATTAGTTTTATTTTGATGAGTCAATTTCGAATTTCGAAGTAAAATAAATGATAATATAATTTTATTATTATATTATTAATTTATTTTACATGCTATAATAATAATAGAGCGTAGATATTATTATTATTATTATTATGAAGTCCGATATTTGCCGATATAAATAATTATTGGTATTTGTTGATGAACTTAGAGTTGCTAATGCTTCATCAAATATATTCTATTCGTAAGTTACTAATATCATTTAGATTAGTAACTCTTATATATTTAACTCTATATATATGTTATTACTTGTGTTTTAATATATTCAATTTTCATAATTATTCGTTTAGGATATTTATAACTTGAACCGCTGACTCAGCAACTTCAGAACTTAACACCTGGCAACTAAATCACCATTAATCATTATCATTACCTTAGTTCCATTCACTTTGGCTGAAGCTATTAAGGGAAAAAAACAAAGAAATTAAAAACTTGGCTTATATGAATATATACATATATATAACCATGACAACTAATAATGCTTTAACACTACAAATCATCATTCATCACCATCAGGATTTAGTCATCATCATTCTCACCGAACTTGGAAAGAAAAGAAGGAAGGAAGGCCAAGAGTAAGAACAACATGTTCTTCATAGAAACCAAATTTTCGCCTTCGATTTCTTGTGATTCGTAACTCTATACGTTGACATCAATTTTTTTGGGAGAAGCTGGCAGTGGAATTTCCCCAAGTTTGCATGGTTCAACCGGTTGGTATATAGGAAGCATAGTCAGTTTTTGACATTTTCTTTTTCAGTTGTTCGGTCAAAAAGCTTCTCTGGAGTCCCGTTATCTTGATTTTGTATAGACGTAGAATTTTGGCAATTTCCCACTGAAAAAATTTGTATTAGATAAGTGAATTGATGTTGTGTTTGATTATTGATTGGATTTGATTGAACTTATGTTGAATTCTTGTGATATATTGATATTTGTGATAAGTTTGAGGGTCGGTCGGTTTAAGTGAAGGCAAGAACCATATTATTTTGATGAATTTGGGGATATGATTATTTTGGAAATCAAGTGAAATTTTGTGTAATTAAAGGGTCGGGAGATTAAATTAAAAGCTGTGAAGAATTGGTAACCGTAAAGCTCAGAAACAGACTTAAAGTTGAAGTTGTGTTTTGATGAAAATTGAGGTTGATTTTATAAATAAATAATTTTAGAGGTATTTTGAGTAAAAAGTAATTGTTTGGAGATGAATGGGTATTTTTATAAAAACTCAGAGTTATTTTTGTAAATATTAATAAACAAAGTGCTAATTAGTAATTTTCTAAAAATATTTGGTTAAAAGTAAAATATTAAAAGTTTGAGGTTTAAAACATAATTAATAAAAGCTTAGAAGTAAAGTTTAAAAGAGTTAAGTCTTCAAGGAAGTTATAAATACTATTTATTACTTAAATTATTTTATTTGTATTACGAAAAATCATTATTATTGTTATTAATTTAGAATATTATTTAGTAAATATATTATCATTAACGATATTATTAATGGTAAGATAGAACAGAATAAAAAAAATACCCTTTTTAAAAGATTTAGAGTCACAAACTTAATTTAAGAATCTTATGATTCTCTTTTCATAAAATACGTAGTGGATGATGAGAGAACAATGTGAAGATAGTTTGAACTATTAAGGATAAATAAGTAAAATACTAAAGAAAAAGAGACAATAAATCGTCACGTGTGATTGTGGGAAAGTCACGAGAAGGTGACGATAGTATGGTTTTGTTAACAAAGGATAAAAGTTAACAAGCTGTGGGCTTTATGTGTGAATGACTGTGTGAGGACGCCTGTAAATATGGAATGTCTTCCAAGAAAAGGAGTCAGATGCTTCAGCTGGAGAATCGGCGCCTACAAGTACTTGCAGAGGTCATGTTCGACATACTTCAGCTTGAGAATCAGCACCTACAAGAAATAAACACTTGCAGAGGTTATGTCGCCAGAATGCCTTATCCAACTTGCGAGTTAGATTGCGTCGGGTGCAGGTCGAAACTGAAAAATGAGCTCATTACCTGCGATAGGACTAAACATGTATCATCGTTGCTGTGCATTTGCATTTTACTTGATAATGCAAAAATTTTGTAATTGTCTCTTTGTGTTTATGCATTCTTTAATGGTATTTTGAATTGTTGTGACTGGCTATATCTCTATGATTCTTGTATATTTGACTATGAATTAATTGAACTGCGCTAATCCTGACTTAACTAACTACCCTCGATCCTACTAAGAACCCCCCCAGTTCTTACCCCTTCGTTACTTCCCCATCAGATGGAGACGGGCATCCTATTCTATGAGATGGAACCTCCATATGTATATGAGGATCTTGAACAGCATAGGTTTTACATAGTAGCTGTAGAGATTAGGATCCATATGTACATTCTGCGTGACCACCCTCTCCGTTATTTGATTAACACTCTGCTCTTTAACCTCGATATGCATTATGATTTCCCATTGCATTGGTTTCATCCTGATGCTCTATTTCACCCATTCCATGATTGACCCGTACCTCATTAGCACCCTGATCAGCCTGAGGATCAGGTGGCCCCTGAGCTTGATCCGATGGAAGAGCATGTACCAAAGCCTATGTCTGAGTAGGATATTCCTGATCAAAGATGAAAATATGGAATTGAGTAATTGAACCCTCACCGAATGTGTATATACACTCTAATAGCTCAAGTGTTTAGGGTTAATCCACTTAATTCCCCCCTAATCATGCTTTCTAAATTTTGTGCTTTATCTAACCAATCAGCAATTATTTGTATGGCCAAGTGAGCTAAAATTTGAATCTTTGCTTAACCTAAGTTCTCACCTAAGACATATGTAACCTACATACTTGGTGCACGAAATTGAACTCCGCACAACTGAACTGGCAAGTGCACCGGGTCGTCCAAGTAATACCTCAGGTGAGTGAGGGTCGAATCCCACAGAGATTGTCGGATTGAGCAAGCAATGTCTAACTCATGTAGATTATAGTCAAGCGATTAAAAAAGATGGTTGTTTGTTTAAAAGCATAAATAAAATAGTAAAGGAAACGAAATACCAGATTAGTGTAAAAGCAATGATAGATATTCAGTTAAGGCTTCGTAGATGCGTATTCTTTCCGGATTAAATTTTCTTACTATGTATTTCAATAACAAATTATTCATTCAATGGCAGCCGTAATTGACTAACTCATGTAGCATCCTCATCAAGTTAGTCTCTTCTAAACCATAGCAGTCCACCATGTCCGAACAACTCATGAAGCATCCTTATCAAGTTAACTCATGGCTTTCCATAATAGTCGAAGGTGAAAACCTAAGCAATCCACTCCCCTTCGCGATCCTACTCAAAATGCTACAGACAAGGTCGAATCTTCCGGATTAGGGAATGCTGCTTCTTAGACTCTAGCTTTAACACCACAGAAACCTCAGTAACCCACGGTCAACCGAAATTTATGTCACGTATCCAAAGTTGCCCAGGCACGCTCTTAGAATTCGCAGTGCACTCTCTAGCTGTAGTTCAATGCTATCCGGGTCAGGACTCACATGGAACCCATGTAGAACAAGGATGATTATCACGGGTCATCCTCAATTCATTGAATAAAGAATGAAAATGCACGAGAGAATGGAATCAAACCTGTATTGAAATAGAAACAGTAATATTATTAATCCATGAGAATTAGCAAAGCTCCTAACCCTAACTTAGGATGTTTAGTTTTTCATGCTTTACAGAAAATAGTGTATTCGAAAATAGGGTGGAAGAAGATCCTAAACATGGGTGATCTTCTCCGTTAAATACTAATCTAATAACTAAGAAGTACAAAAAGTATGACAAACTAGACTAGAGGAGCGAAAATCCATGCTTGGGCCCACTTTGGTTGAGTACTTGGGCTGAGCTTGGCGTCCAAATTTGAGGAATGGAAGTTGAATGCCCACTAGGGAGTGATTGACGCTGCCTTACTTCTTGGTGGGCGTTGAACGCCCCAAAGGGGGTGGTTCTTGGGCATTCAACACTGGCTTGTCTCCTTGGGGCGTTGAACGCCAGCCAGGGGGTAGCTCCTTGGCATTCAATGCCCAGTATGAGTAGGCTCCTTCGAAGAAAAGTATAAACCATTATATATTGCTAGAAAGTTCTGGAAGCTTGGTTTTCAACGGTGTTAAGACTGTGTCATTTGGACCTCTGTAGCTCAAAAAAAATGCTCGATTGAGTGCATGGAGGTCAGAATCTGATAGCATCTGCTACGCTTTCCTTGTCTCTGAATCAGACTTTGCCAAAGCTCCTCAATTTCAGCTAGAAATTACCTGAAATCATCAGAAAACACAACTCAAAGTAGAATCCAAAAAATGTGAATTTAGCACTAAAATCTATGAAAATATAATAAAACTTAAACAAAACATAACTAAAACAATATGAAAATGATGCAAAAAAGCGTATAAAATATCCGCTCATCAGAACACTGAACTTAAACTGTTGCTTGTCCCCAAGCAACCAAAACAAAGTAGGATCAGAAAGACGATAAGGATACAATAAATCTAAGAGTCTTCAATGAAGCTCAATTCCAATTGATGAGCGGGGCTAGTAACCATTTACTTATGAATAGTTTTGGCATCTCACTATCCCTTGAAGCTCAAATGTGTTGGTGTCCTTAGGAATTCAGAATCCGGATGGTATTATTGACTCTCTTAGTTTAGTTCTTTTTTATTCTTGAACACAGCTTCTTTTAGTGTCTGGCCGTGACCCTAAGCGCTTTGTTTTCCAGTATTACCACCGGATACATAAACGCCACAGACACTTAACTGGGTGAACCCCTTAGGATTGTGATTCAGCTTTGCTAGAATCTCCAGCCAATGGTGTCTAGAGTTCTAAGGCACACTCTTTTGCTATGGATCACGACTTTAACTGCCCAGTCTCAAGCTTTTCACTTGACACCTTCACACCACAAGCATTTAGTTAGGGGAAGGAGTTCATTTGAACTTTTTAGGCCAAGATTTTGTTCCTTTTAAGCCCTTCTAACCATTGATGCTCAAAGCCTTGGATCCTTGCTCTTGCCTTTTGGTTTAAAGAGCTATTGGCTTTTTCTTTTTCTTTCTCTTTCTAATTTTTTTTGCACATTTTTTTTCGCTTCTTTCTCTTTTTCTTTCTTTTTGCTGCTTTCTCTTGCTTCAAGAATCAATAATTGGATTTTTCAGATTACCAATAATACTTCACCTTTTCTGTCATTCTTTCAAGAACCAACACATTTAACTTTAAGATCAAATATGCACTGTTAATTCATGTATTCAAAAAGTAAAAGCAATGCTACCACATCAAATAATTGGACTATTCTTATTATATAACTTGAGTTCATGCATCTTACTTTTCTTTTTTTCAAATAAAGTTTTTCTTTTAAGTATGGTGTGAGATGCATGGAATATTTCATATCTTAAGACAAAACAAAGGATGATCATGCACTTGGAAACATGAAACAGACAATGCAATACAATGGAGAATAGAAAAATACCATAATCAAAGGGGGCAATGGGATGTGACCACCTTACTGACGGCGGCTACTGCTTCCTCTAGTGAATCCAATGGAGCGCTTGATTTCTTCTATGTCACGCCCCTGTCTCTATTGTTCCTCCATCATAGCTCTTTGATCTTCTTTTACTTCATGGAGGATTGTAGAATGCTCTTGGTTGTTTCATCCTCAGCTGATCCATGTTGGAGCTTAATTCTCCTAGAGAAGTATTCAGTTGATCCCAATAACCTTGGGGAGGTAAATGCATCCCTTGATGCATCTCAGGGACTTCTTGTTGAGAAACTTCCACATGCTCTTGATGTGATTCATGTGCCGGTTCTCTAACATGCTCCATCCTTCTTTTAGTGATGGGCTTGTCCTCCTCAATGGGGATGTCTCCTTATATGACAATTCTAGCTGAATGGAGAGCAAAAAGCAAGGCTTTTCCAACACCAAACTTAAAAGCTTTGCTCGTCCTCGAGCAAAATAATAGGAGAAAAAGAGGATAGTAAAAGAAGGAATAAAGAGTTGGAGAAGTGATGGAGAAGGCTTTCGGCCAAGTGGGGGGGCTTATGGTGTATGACATTTGTGTAAGTGTGGGTATGAAGGGGTAAATGAGGTGGTATTTATAGGGGATTTGGGTTAAGGTTCGGTTATGGGATGGGGAAGTTGGGAGGGAAAGTTTTGAATTTGAAGTGGGTGGGGTTGGTGGAAATGGATGGATGGTAGTAATGAAGGGTGTTGGGAAGAGAAAAAGGTGATATGGATGTGGTTGGTTGAAGGTGTATGGAGAAGAATGTATATAGAGAAGAAAGAAAGTAAGAGAGAGAAGAATGTAGGGTAGGTAGAGATTCTGTGGGACCCACTGATCTTGAGAAGCTAAAGAATTCAAATTCCCTGCCCCCTTCATATGAATTTGCATGGTTTTACAATTCCTTCCTTATAATATGACATATGAGAAAACATGTTTCCTATGCTTTAAAAATATTATCCTTTATTACCATTCGATACCGTGATTTGTGTGTTGAGTACTTTCAGGTTTTATAGGGCAGGAATGACTTAAAGAATAGAAAGGAAACATATAAAAATGGAAGGTGGTGCACGAAATTGCGATCATCAACAATGGCGCCAAAGACTTGGAGCTCTCAAACGTGAATCACACTTTGTCACAACTTCGCACAACTAACCAGCAAGTGCACTGGGTCGTCCAAGTAATAAACCTTACGTGAGTAAGGGTTGATCCCACAGAGATTGTTGGTGTGAAGCAAGCTATGGTCATATTGTAAATCTCAGTCAGGCGGATTCAAATGGTTATAATCGTTTTCGAATATAAAGAATAAATAAAGCATAAAATAAAGATAAAGATACTTATGTATATCATTGGTGGGAATTTCAGATAAGTGTATGGAGATGCTTTATGCCTCTTGAATCTCTGCTTTCCTACTGCCTTCATCCAATCCTTCATATTCATTTCCATGGCAAGCTATATGTTCGGGTTTCACCGGCGTCAATGGCTACCTCCCGTCCTCTCAGTGAAAATGGCCCAAATGCTCTGTCACAGCACGGCTAATCATCTGTCGGTTCTCGATCATGTTGGAATAGAATTCAGTGATTCTTTTGCGTCTGTCACTACGCCCAACACTCGCGAGTTTGAAGCTTGTTGCAGTCATCCCATCTCAGATCCTACTCGGAATACCACAGAGAAGATTTATACTTTTTGGATATTAGGAATAGCCACCAATAATTCTAGCTTATACCATGAAGATTCTGATTAAGGAATTCAAGAGATACGCGCTCAATCTAAGGTAGAACGGAAGTGGTTGTCAGGCACGCGTTCATAGGTGAGAATGATGATGAGTGTCACAGATCATCACATTTATCATGTTGAGGTGTACCGAATATCTTAGAATAAGAATAAGCTGAATTGAATAGAAGAATAATAGTAATTGCATTAATACTCGAGGAATAGCAGAGCTCCACACATTAATCTATGGTGTGTAGAAACTCCACCGTTGAAATACATAAGTGATGGTCCAGGCATGACCAAATGGCCAGCCCCATGAAGGTCTAAAATTGCATACACTGATTAAAGATCCATCCAAAGACAAGACGCCTAGTACAATAGTAAAAAGTTCTATTTATACTAAACTAGTTACTAGGGTTTACGAAAATAAGTCTAAGTGCAGAAATCTACTTCCGGGGCCCACTTTGGTGTGTGCTTGGACTGAGCTTGAGCTTTACACGTGTAGAGGCATCTCTTGGGGTTAAACACCAAGTTGTAACATGTTTTTGGCATTTAACTCTGGTTTGTGACGTGTTTCTGGCATTTTACTCCAGACTGCAGCATGGAATTGGCGTTGAACACCAGTTTGTGTCATCTAAACTCGAATAAAGTATGGACTATTAGCAGTCCTTTTCTAGAAAGCCCTGGACGTCTACTTTCCAAAGCAGTTGAGAGCACGCCATTTGGAGTTCTGTAGCTCCAGAAAATTCATTTCGATTGCAGGGAGGTCAGAATCCAACAACATTAGCAGTCCTTTTTCAGCCTGAATCAGATTTTTGCTCAGGTCCCTCAATTTCAGCCAGAAAATACCTGAAATCACAGAAAAACACACAAACTCATAGTAAAGTCCAGAAATGTGAACTTTGCATAAAAACTAATAAAAACACCAGTAAAAGTAGCTAGATCCTACTAAAAACTACATAAAAACAATGCCAAAAAGCGTATAAATTATCCGATCATCAGAAGGAAAGCACAAAATGGAGTTTTTGAAGAAACTGACAATGACACATCCGCGTGGACGACGCGAATGCGTACCTTGCGCAAATTGGCATCTGCGCGAACGCGTGCATGACGCGAACGCATGGCTCATGCGAAACACAGATGACGCGGACGCGTGACTAACACGACCGCGTGGAAGAGCAAAACTCCAGATGATGCGACCGCGAGACCCACGCAGACGCATGACTTGCACGATCTGCAGAAATTACAGAATACGCTGAAGATGATTTTGGGCCACGTTTTGATCCAGATCCAAGCCCAGAGAACACAGATTAAAGGCTATAAATTGGGGAATTCATCCATTCATCAAGATATCTCATACAACATACATTCATACATAGTTTTAGGATTTAGATGAAGTTTTTAGAGAGAGAGGTTCTCTCCTCTCTCTTAGGAATTAGGATTAGGATTTAGGATTTCTATTATGTTCAGACTACTTCCCTTCATTACAGGTTCAAGGTTCCTTTTATTTTCCTAATTTGACTTATGAACTTTCCCATGTTGGATTTAATTTCTTTTATTAATATTTGAGGTATTTCAGACATATGACTTTTATTTAGTTTCTTATATTCTTGGCTCTAGTTGATTAATTGGTGACTCTTGAGTTATCAAACTCATCATGATTGATAATTGTATCTTTGCTGATTAATTTAGATTCCTATAACTCTAGTCTTTCCTTAGGAGTTGACTAGGACTTTAGGTGCTAAATTGATTTGCCCACTTGACTTACCTTCATAGTTAGAGGTTAACTTAGTGGGAGCAAAAATATAATTCTCATCACCATTATTATGGATAACTAGGATAGGACTCACACTTTGCCAAGAGTTTTATTAGTTATTAATTTATTAATTCCTGTAATTTATTTCTCTTGTTCAAACCTTTTTAAACCCAAAATATTGTTTTCATAACCAATAATAAATCATACTTCCCTGCAATTCCTTGAGAAGATGACCCGAGGTTTGAATACTTCGGTTTATAAATTTTATTGAGTTTGTTACTTGTGACAACCAAAACGTTTGTACGAAAGGATTTTCTGTTGGTTTAGAAGCTGTACTTACAACGCGATTATATATTTTTGTATTTCTTTACCGATAGACAATCCGATCGTTAAAATGGCGCCGTTGCTGATTGGTTATTGTAAATATTTTTAAAAAAATTTTTCATCTTATCTTATCTTAGTTTTAAATTTTTTTAAAAAAATCATATCTTTTTCAAAATCTTATTTTATAATTTTTCAAAATCTTATCTTATCATTTTTCAAAATCTTATCTTATCTTTTTTCAAAAATCATATCTTTTTCAAAATATTTTCTTTTTGTTAGTTTTTGTTTTTATTTTTTTCCTAATACTATGAACTCTCACCCCTTTAGCCATGAGTTTGGAACAATCAAAGATGGGAGGAGTCATAAAGATGTGATCAACCCTCATGGCAACAACCACCTCCAATAGACTATCAACAACCATTCTGTGATACATATCAAGGCAATGGCTATGGTGAGCGCTCTTTTGATTATCAACAACCACCACCATATGCCTATGAACCCCCTCCTCAACATGACTTTGGACCACCATACTCACAAGCCCCTTACCACCAAACACCCTCATATGATCCTAACCCTTATCCACCATACCAACCACCTTATGAGCCATATGAACTATATTTAGAACCACCCCAATTTCAACCCAATTACTCCCAGGAACCACCACCTTCATATACATCATATCCAGATCCATCTACCCAAGAGCCATATGATCCTAATCATGCAATCCAAGCGGAACAAGAATCAAGGGATCATCTCAAAGAATCAGCGGATTGATTTCATGCAACTCTATATCAGCTAAATCAAGCGATAAGTCGATTGGCTTCCTAATGCTCGGACACTCAAAGTGCTCCCATGGCTACATGTGGAGAATCAATAAAAGAGCGTAGCATAAAAGAGACACTAGAAACTCCAATGGACAATGAGGAACACACCTTTATAATGGAACAAGTGGAGGAAACCGTAATAGCTGAAGAAGAGGAAGTGGTTGAAGATTTAGGAGATGCGGAATCTCCATGGGAAATTCAAATTATAGAACCTCCTTCCAAGACGTTTGAATTTGATGTTCAGGTGCCTTGAGCTGAGTTCCTCCAATTTCTGCATATAGGTGGGGTAGTTGGGGTTCATGTTAGCCATTGCATTACACAAGTAGCTCAACTTTGTCTGTGAATAGCAATTATATTCCATTCTGGCTACAGTCCTTGCATCATAAATGTGTCTGAATTCAGCAAGACTCCCCATTTATTGTAATTGTTGCTCCAAAATCATTCATAGGCTGCCTTGCATCTCTCTCTAGTTAATCTGGTCTTGCTGCTCCTTGAGGTTCCCAAAGCCCCCTTGGAGTTGTTGAACATTTTGGTTGACTTGGCTCCATTGTTGTTGCTGAGCTTCCTTGAATTGGTTGACATCTTCCCTCAAATGGTGTAGATCTCCCCTCATTTGGTGTACATCTCCTTGCAGTTGCTCCCAATTGAAACCTTTTGGAAATTGTTGATATTGGTAGTGTGGTGGTGGTTGAAGTGCTATGAATTTAGGTTGCTCTTCTGCCTCTCCCTCTGCTTGTTGTTGTTGTGGTTCATGAGCATGGGCTCTTCTTTCTCTAGCCCTGTTGATGGTGGACAGCCACCATTTTTGCCATCTTCTTGGAAGTGATGAACTTGTCCTGCTTCACAAGCACTTCATCAATAATCTTTTCAACTCTAGCCTCATCACACAGCCTTTGTATGATGCTAGGGAATGCCAACCTTGTGTTTTCATTGGTGCTTTTCAGCACTTTGTTGATGTTGTTGGCAATCATCTCTCCCACATTGATGTTCTCTCCTTTCATGATGTTGTAGATGAGCACAGCTCTCTCCTTGGTCACCTCTGAAGTGTTGGATGTAGCGATTAGGGATCTCCTTACAAACTCTAGCCACCATCTAGCTTGGGGGCTCAAATCTCTTCTCCTCAATTGGTTGGGTATCCCATCCTTGTCGTTGATCCACTGCACATTCATCACACATATTTTGCTCAAAATCTCCTTAAACACAGGGTCTTGTTGCTTCATTCTCTCTTCATAACTCCGAGTGGAGCTTGTCCTCTTCACCATTAGCATTCTTTCTATGCTAGAGGGGCTGTAGTCAATGGATTTCCCCCTCACAAAGCTAATATAGCCATATTGTTGCCCTGGTTGAGGTACCGTATTGGCATAGAACTCCCTCACCAAGCTTTCAACCACTTTCCTTGGAGGGTTGCATAGGAGTGACCAACCCCTATGCTCAATCTCAATGTTGATCTCGATGTGTTCATTCCTCCAAGTTGAAATCCAACATCCGAGATGATTTTCCTCTCACTCACCTAACCATAAAACTGATTTTGGTTAAATGCGGAGAGGAACTTGTAGGTGTTGAAAGAGCTTGAGGATCCAGAGGTTGGTTCCCTGGTTCTTCTTTTCTTTGAGGCTGAGCTTTTTGGTGGTGCCATTAGGTTGGGAGAGTGTGAAAAAAAATATGGGGTTCAAAAGAAAGAGAAGGCAAAATAAGGTTTTGCTCCAACACCAAACTTAGGACTTGATTGTTGCTGCACGAAATTGCAATCACACTTTGCAATCCCGCACAACTAACCAGCAAGTGCACTGGGTCGTCCAAGTAATACCTTACGTGAGTAAGGGTCAATCCCACGGAGATTGTCGGCTTGAAGCAAGCTATGGTTATCTTGTAAATCTTAGTCAGGATATCAGAAATTATCAGGATTGATTGTGAAAAGTAAAAGAACATGAATTGAGTACTTGTTTTGCAGTGATAGAGAATAGGTTGAGGTTTTGGAGATGCTCCATCTTCTGAATCTCTGCTTTCCTACTGTCTTCTTCTTCAAACACGCAAGGCTCCTTCCATGGCAAGCTGTATGCAAGGGTTTCACCGTTGTCAGCGGCTACCTCCCATCCTCTCAGTGGAAATGTTCAACGCACCCTGTCACGGCACGACTATCCATCTGTCGGTTCTCAATCAGGCCGGAATAGAATCCAGTGATTCTTTTGCGTCTGTCACTAAC
>NC_029777.3:41043563-41043742 GCF_000817695.3 Arachis duranensis | reverse complement strand
GGGCCATCAAATCTTGGGCAAAGTATGGACTATCATATATTTCTGGAAATCCCAGGATGTCTAGTTTCCAACGCCGTTGAGAGCGCACCAATTGGGCGTCTGTAGCTCCAGAAAATTTACTTCGAGTGCAGGGAGGTCAGAATCCAACAGCATCTGCAGTCCTTTTCAGTCTCTGAATC
>NC_029777.3:41042216-41043352 GCF_000817695.3 Arachis duranensis | reverse complement strand
AAACAATGCCAAAAAGCGTATAAATTATCCGCTCATCACAACACCAAACTTAAATTGTTGCTTGTCCCCAAGCAACTGAAAATCAAAATAGGATAAAAAGAAGAGAATATACTATAGAATCCAAAATATCAAGGAAACTTAGCTCCAATTTGATGAGCGGGACTAGTAGCTTTTTGCCTCCGAACAGTTTTGGCATATCACTCTATCCTTTGAAGTTCAGAATGATTAGCATCTATAGGAACTCAGAACTCAGATAGTGTTATTGATTATCCTAGTTAAGTATAATGATTCTTGAACAAAGCTAGTGTATGAGTCTTGGCTGTGGCCCAAAGCACTCTGTTTTCCAGTATTACCACCGGATACATACATGTCACAGACACATAATTGGGTGAACCTTTTTAGATTGTGGCCCAGCTTTGCTAGAGTCCCCAATTAGAGGTGTCCAGGGTTCTTAAGCACACTCTTTTTGCCTTGGATCACAACTTTATTTCTTTCTTTTTCTTTCTCTTTCTTTCTTTTCTCTTTTTTTTTCGAAATTTTTTTTGTATCCACTGCTTTGTCTTGCTTCAAGAATCAATTAAATGATTTTTTAGATCCTCAATAACAGTTCTCTTTTTCCTCATCCTTTCAAGAGCCAACAATTTTTTAACATTCTCAAAACAACAAATTCAAGAGACATATGCACTGTTCAGGCATTCATTCAGAAAACAAAAAGTATTGTCACCACATCAAACTAATTCAACAAGTTTCAAGGATAAATTTTGAAATCCTGTACTTCTTGTTCTTTTGTGATTAAAGCATTTTTCATTTAAGAGAGGTGATGGATTCATAGGACATTCATAGCTTTAGGACATGAATTTTAAATTTTATTAATTATGAATTAAGAACAAGACTCAAAAATAGATATAAGATTAGACTAGAAAATAGAAATAGAAAACAAAAATTTTTAAATAGGCTCCTAATGATAGAGGTTTTCACAGAGTTAGGACTCAACAACCTTGATTTTGAGAAGTGGATGCTCCCTCAATTTGAGATGAGAGCTTTTGGCGTTTCAACTCTTGGAGTTCACGCCCCTGCTTCTCTTGTTCCTTCAGCAATTTGCAGAGCATGCAGTTCTGATTCTGCTGTTCTTCCTT
>NC_029777.3:41040680-41041092 GCF_000817695.3 Arachis duranensis | reverse complement strand
TGGCGTTTAACGCCCATTTGTTGCCCCTTTTGGGCGTTTAACGCCCAGCCAGGTGCCCTGGTTGGTGTTAAACGCCAGAATTCCTTTATCATTGGGCGTTTTTCTAAAACGCCCAGGATGCTGCACACCTGGCATTAAACGCCCAGAATGGTGCCCATTCTGGCGTTTAACGCCCAAAATGGTACCTTTACTGGCGTTAAATGCCCAGAATGGTGCCCATTCTGGCGTTTAACGCCCAAAATGCCCCTTACTGGCGTTTTTTCGCCAATAAGCTCTTTTTCTCTGCTTTTTGCGCTGAATCCTTCTGTAACTCTGTGAATTCCTTCATTTTTGATATTTGCCTTTGTAAAAACAAAACATATAACCTGCTAATGACTGGGTTGCCTCCCAGCAAGCGCTTCTTTACTGTCTT
>NC_029777.3:41034112-41035648 GCF_000817695.3 Arachis duranensis | reverse complement strand
CTTAGCATACCTCTATACCTCTCCCAGGTATTATAAATGGATTCATTATCCTCTTGTTTAAAGCCTTGGATGTTCAGCCTTAGCTGTGTCATCCTCTTTGGAGGGTAAAAGTGATTCAGGAATTTGTCTGATAACTGTTTCCATGTCTTTATGCTTGCTGTAGGTTGGTTATTCAACCACCTTTTAGCTTGATCTTTTACAGCAAATGGAAACAGTAATAGTCTGTAGACATCCTGATCCACCTCTTTATCATGTACTGTGTCAGCAATTTGTAAGAACTGTGCCAGAAACTCAGTAGGTTCTTCCTGTGGAAGACTGGAATACTGGCAATTTTGCTGCACTATGATAATGAGTTGAGGATTTAGCTCAAAGCTGCTTGCTTTGATGGGAGGTGTACAGATGCTACTCCCATATGCAGCTGTAATGGGGTTAGCATATGACCCCAAAGTCCTTTTGGACTGCTCAATTCCACTTAGGTCCATGATGGAGAAAGGGAGTATGATATGGATTGCAAGTAGATAAAAATATATATTTTATTTTAATTTTTTTTGAATTAACCGAAAAATAAAATAAAAACAAAATGAAAATAAAATAAAAAATTCGAAAATTAAAAGAAAATAAGATCAAAGCAAATTGAAGACTGAATCAATTAGTTAATTAAAAAGATTTTGAGATTAGCAATTAGAAAGATATGATTGAAAAACTTTTTGAAAAAGATTTGATTTTTGAAATGAGGAAAGAGAAAAACAACAAAATGACACCAAACTTAAAATTTTTAGAAAATCAAACACAATTTTTCGAAAATTTTAAAGGAAAAACACAAAGAGGACACCAAACTTAGAATTTTTAAGGATCAAAAAGGGACTAAGGACATGCAAATTCAAAAATTAAAAGAAAAATAAAAGCATGCAATTGACACCAAACTTAAAATATGAAACTAGACTCAACTAAAAGACTCTAAACCAACAAAAATAAAACAGTCCTAATCTAAGCAACAAGATAAGCCGTCAGTTGTCCAAACTCGAACAATCCCCGGCAACGGCGCCAAAAACTTGGTGCACGAAATTGCAATCACACTTTTGCAATCCCGCACAACTAACCAGCAAATGCACTAGGTCGTCCAAGTAATACCTTACGTGAGTAAGGGTCGATCCCACGGAGACTGTCGGCTTGAAGCAAGCTATGGTTATCTTGTAAATCTTAGTTAGGATATCAATAATTATCAAGGTTGATTGTGAAAAGTAAAAGAACATAAAATAAGTACTTGTTCTGCAGTAATGGGGAACAGGTTGAGGTTTTAGAGATGCTCTATCTTCTGAATCTCTGCTTTCCCACTGTCTTCTTCTTCAGGCACGCAAGGCTCCTTCCATGGCAAGCTATATGCAAGGGTTTCACCGTTGTCAGTGGCTACCTCACATCCTCTCAGTGAAAATGTTCAACGCACCCTGTCACGGCACGGCTATTCATCTGTCGGTTCTCAATCAGGCCGGAATAGAATCCAATGATTCTTTTGCGTCTGTCACTAACGCCCCGCCC
>NC_029777.3:41027249-41033910 GCF_000817695.3 Arachis duranensis | reverse complement strand
TAAACGCTGGAAATTCTGAGGCTGATTTGCCACGCCGGTTTGGGCCATCAAATCTTGGGCAAAGTATGAACTATTATACATTGCTGGAAAGCCCAGGATGTCTACTTTCCAACGCCGTTGAGAGCGCGCCAATTGGGCTTCTGTAGCTCCAGAAAATCCACTTCGAGTGCAGGGAGGTCAGAATCCAATAGCATCTACAGTCCTTTTCAGTCTCTGAATCAGATTTTTGCTCAGGACCCTCAATTTCAGCCAGAAAATACCTGAAATCACAGAAAAACACACAAACTCATAGTAAAGTCCAGAAAAGTGAATTTTAACTAAAAACTAATAAAAATATACTAAAAACTAACTAGATCATACCAAAAACATACTAAAAACAATGACAAAAAGCGTATAAATTATCCGCTCATCAATTGTCCCAATCAAGAAAGAAGGAAAAAAGTAGGGGATAGTAGAAGATGAGAGGATATGCGAGGGAGAGTGTTGTAGGGGTTGTTGAAGTGGGAGAGGAGATGGGGAGTGAGGCTTTTATAGTGGGTGAGTGGTTGTTGTTCGAAGGTGGGAAATAAAAGGGATTAAATGTTTTCCCACTTTGGGAAGTGACGCCTAGCATGGGAAGAGGCGCTAACTCTTTTCCTCACAGTGTCTTCTGCGTGTGTTGAGTTCCAAAGTACAAGTACACTTTGACTTCCTTGTTTTGTGAGTTGTTCACCATGTGGGCTCCATCTTCTCTCCTGAAATTGAAACTGATCCCATTAGTAATGATAAAATAACCCCTTCACATTTCTTATCATTAAGAATAAATTGGATTGCAACTGATGGGTGTCCCTTGGGACACCAAACTTAATTCCTTGGCATCTTAATAAATTGGTTTCATCATTGTGAATTTAATGTGTTCATAAGAGTGGAGCAACATAAATCCTTTCATTTTCTTTTGATTCCAACTCCATTGAACTCATTAACTCACGTTTATTTCTTATCCAAAGTATTAAGTGCTTTCAACTTGGGTGAATTGGGCTGCTATGTGATTATTGGTGGTTGCCACACCAAACTGAATCTCTGGGCTTACTCTTCAGAATCAAATTATTAATTGTTTGTAAGCCTAGATGTAGTGGGTGAGAGGCCACACCAAACTTAGCACTTTAGCTAGTTCTCAGCCCATTCACTCATTATTAGTCATGCGTTCATCCAGTTGCAAATTCCAAATAGAAGGAAATAAAAGAGTGTAAAAATGATCTAACTATCAAAGCAAATATCAAACTTCCTAATCTTACAATTATAAACTAGTCCTAATTACTGAAAATTAAGTTATCTAATTCACAGAATTTAAACTACATCTAAGAAAAACAATTAAATCAGAAAGGATAAAGTGTTGGGGTGCCTCCCAACTAGAACTTCTTTATTGTCATTAGCTTGACATTCCTTCATCTTTAGCTGAGCTTGTAGCTCACTCTCTGCTCCTCCAATGAGCCTCCCAAGTAGTGTTTGAGTCTATGGCCATTGACAGAGAAAGTTCTCTGAGTCTTGTCTTCCATGAGCTCCACATGACCATAGGGAAACACCTTGAGTATGGTGAAAGGTCCTGACCATCGAGACTTAAGTTTTCTAGGGAAGAACTTGAGTCTTGAGTTGTAGAGTAACACCTTTTGTCCTTCAGTGAACTCTCTTCTTGCTATCTTTTGGTCATGCCACCTTTTTGTGTTCTCTTTGTAGATTTTTGCATTCTCATATGCTTGATTTCTAAACTCTTCCAGTTCATTGAGTTGCATTAATCTCTTTTCTCCAGCAGCTTTTTCATCAAAATTGAGTAGTTTTAGAGCCCAGAAAGCTCTGTGCTCTAGTTCAACCGGTAAGCGGCAAGCTTTGCCAAATACTAGTTGGTATGGTGACATCCCAATGGGGGTCTTGAAGGCTGTCCTGTAGGCCCATAGAGCATCGTCTAGCTTCCTAGACCAGTCCTTTTTTGAGCTTCCAACAGTTTTTTCAAGTATTCGTTTTAGCTCTCTGTTGGAGATCTTAGCCTGCCCGTTGGTCTGTGGGTGGTATGGAGTTGCCACTTTGTGCTTTACTCCGTATCTGAGAAGGAGTGCTTCCAATTGTTTGTTGCAGAAGTCTGACCCTCCATCGCTAATAAGAGCTCTGGGAACTCCAAATCTGTTGAAGACATTCCTTCTTAAGCTTATCACAACCTTGTTGTCATTTTTTGCAGTAGCTATGGCCTCTACCCATCTTGAAACATAATCAACAGCCACTAATATATAGCTATTTGAGTAGGAGGTTGGGAAGGGTCCCATGAAATCTATTCCCCATACATCAAATAGTTCCAGCTCTAGTATGTATTGCTGTGGCATCTCATTCCTCTTGGTTAGATTATCAGCCTTTTAACATTCATCACACCTTGACACCATTTCCTTGGCATCCTTAAACACTGTTGGCCAGTCAAATCCGGATTGGAGCACCTTTGCTGCTGTTCATTTTCTACTGAAGTGACCTCCATATGCTGATCCATGGCATTGCCATAACACTTTCTGCCCTTCTTCATGGGATATACACCTTCTTAGGACACCATCAGTACACTTTTTGAACAAATAGGGATCATTCCATATGTAGTGTTTGGCATCCTTGATTAGCTTCCTCCTCATGTGCTTATTGATGTTTATTGGTAGCTCCCCAATAGCCTTGAAGTTAGCTATGTCTGTGAACCAAGGGGCTACTTGAATCATCATCAATTGTTCATCAGGAAAGCTTTCATTTACTACAACTTACTGCATTTCTTCTTCTTGTGGGATCCTTGAGAGGTGGTCAGCTACCTTGTTCTCTGCTCCGCTCCTATCTTTAATCTCAAAATATCAAATTCTTGGAGCAGCAAGATCCACCTTATGAGTCTTGGCTTAGATTCTTGTTTGGTAAGCAAGTACTTGAGTGCTGCATGATCAGTGAACACAATTACTTTTGAGCCAATAAGATATGATCTAAACTTATCAAAAGCAAAGACTATGGCTAAAAGTTCTTTCTCTGTGGTGGTATAGTTCCTTTGATTCTCATTAAGGACCTTGCTAGCATAGTAGATTACATGTACTAGCTTGTCTTTCCTCTGTCCTAGGACAGCACCAACAGCAAAATCAGATGCATCACACATTAGTTCAAAGGGAAGATCCCAACTTGGTGGTGCTATGATAGGTGCAGAGGAGAGTCTCTTTTTTAGTTCATCAAAGGCTACCATGCATTCTCTATCAAAAACAAAATGAGTATCTGAGACAAGTAGGTTGCTAAAGGGTTTTGCAATCATTGAAAAATCTTTAATAAACCTCCTATAGAACCCAGCATGTCCCAAAAAGCTTCTGATTGCTTCGACATTGCAAGGTGGAGGTAATCATTCAATCACTTCCACTTTTGCTCTGTCTACTTCTATGCCATTGATAAACCACTATTTTATGGTTCACAATGTGTTTAATTGTGTGGTTTTATCATGGTCTTTACCCACTTATTCATATAATTAGCATGCATTTATATTTCCTTCCTAAAATTATTACATGATTGAAAACATGCTTCTTTGGTCTTAATTTAGCTAATCTTAATCCTCTTTTATTGCCATTCGATGTCTTGATCTGTGTGTTAAGTGTTTCAGGCTTTATAGGGCATGAATGAGTGAGAGATTGGGAAGGAAGCTTGCAAAAATGGAAGGAACACAAGAAATTGAGGAGATGACCAGCGAGAAGTGACGCGTACGCGTCAGCGATGCAATCGTGCAGAAGAAAGGAATCCGCAGTGACGCGGTCGCATGGCTCACGCGACCGCGTGGATTGGAAAAGCACAAGTGACGCGGAAGCGTGGACGACACGAACGCGTGGCAGGGAAAAACGCGAATGATGCGTTCGCATGGAAGACGCAATCGCGTGACGTGCACGATCTGCAGAATTACAAAAGTCGTTGGCAGAGATTCTGGGCCGCATTTCAACCCAGTTTTCGGCCCAGAAACACAGATTAAAGTCAGGGAACTTGCAGAGACTCAACATGCTTTCATAATTCACTTTCCATGATTTAGATTTAGTTTTGAGAGAGGTTCTCTCCTCTCTCTTAGGATTTAGGTAGGATTTTTAGAAATTAGGATTTAATTCGACTTTTCATCAGGTTCAATATTTCCTTTACTTTATATTTATCTCTTATTTTAGATACTCTAATGATTTTATTGGTATTTGATTTATGTTGCCCAATTGGCTTATGAACTTTTCATGTTAGGATTATACATTATTGAGATGTTTTTAGATCTATGATTTCAATTCAGCTTTCCACATTTTTGGTCTTGGTTAAGAAATCAGTAACTCAGGAGTTATCTTAACTCAACATAATTGATAACTGTTATCTTTGCTAATTGAACTGAACTTCAATAATCCCAACCTTTTCTTAGGAAATAAATAGGATTCAAAGGTCAAATTAATTAGTCCCTTGACTTTCCTTTGCTTTAGCAAAGGTTAACTAAATGGAATTAAGATTCAACTTTCATTATTATTGATAAGAATAACTAAGTCTGGACTTCCAATTTCTCAAACCTTGTCAAGAGTTTATTTTACTGTCATTTATTTATTTTACTTGTCATTCATCATAATTGTTCGTTACTCTTAAAACCCCCAATTTACAAACTCATAACCAATAATAAGAACATACCTCCCTGCAATTCCTTGAGAAGACGACCCGAGGTTTAAATACTCAGTTATCAATTTTAAAGGGGTTTGTTACTTGTGACAACCAAAACGTTTGCACGAAGGGATTTTTGTTGGTTTAGAAACTATATCTACAACGCAACTATTTTTATTGCAATTCCTTGAGAAGACGACCCGAGGTTTAAATACTTCGGTTATCAATTTATTTAGGGGTTTGTTACTTGTGACAACCAAAACGTTTGTATGAAAGGACTTTTGTTGGTTTAGAAGCTATACTTGCAACGGAAATTTATTCTGAATTCTAGACCACGCAAAAGTCTTCTCATCAAAATGGCGCCGTTGCCGGGGAATTGCAAACGTGTGCCTTATTATTGGTTATTGTAAATATTTTTCAAAAAAAAAAATATATTTTTCTTTTACTTGTTTATTTTTTCTCCTTTTTCCCCCTTATTTCTAATAACTACTATGAATTTTGACCCCTCTCGCTTTGAGTTTGGTTCTAACTTTGTTGAAGGAAATAGAAGCCACAACGGGAATATGCATCAAGGTCAGACCAATCAAGGATGGATAGAGCCAAGAGGATCTAAACAACCCTTTAGGCAACAACACCCTCCAAAATATCATGGACAACGACCATTCTACAATGCATACCCAACTGATAGATTCGGTGGACTGCCTTGTAGCTACCAACAAGCTCCACCCTGTGCTCAGAGACTATCCTCTTGACATAACTTCGAACCACCATACTCACAAGCTTCTTTTCACCATTCACTACCACATGATCCTTATCCACCCCAACGCCAATCTAATTACACCCAAGAACCACCACTCCCCTATACACCATGTCCATATCCATCAAGCCCAGAATCACAGGTTCGCCTCGAAGAATCAATAAAACAATTTAATGCAACCATTCATCAACTGGAGCAAGCAATAAATCAATTATCTTCCAGATGTTCAGCTACTCAACAGACCCCCATGGCTTCATATGGAGAATCTAATGAAGAATGTATTGTGAAGAAGATACAAGAGACTCTAGTGGACAACATAGAGCATAACTTCATACTAGAACAAGTAGAAGACGATGTCATTGTAGAAGAAGAAGAGTTGGTTGAAGATTTAGGAGATGCTGAACCTCCTAGGGAATACAGAGTCATGGAAGACCCCATCAAGGATGTTACAACTGACGCTAAAGAGGATGTTGCACAACCTCCAATGCGGATATCTTATGAAGAACTGGACGGAGTAACTCAAGACGCATGTTTCCTTGAAGATGATGATCACGAGTCCTGTTCTCTTAGTGACGAACTTGCATCCGCAAGTTATTTCTTTGAGATAGAAGAATCTTCCTGATGTGTGGAAAACGATCCAACACAAAACTCACCGGCAAGTGTACCGGGTCGCATCAAGTAATAATAACTCACATGAGTGAGGTCGATCCCACAGGGATTGAAGGATTGAGCAATTTTAGTTTAGTGGGTGATTTAGTCAAGCGAATCAAGTTTTGGTTGAGTGATTTGTGTTTAACAAGAAGTAAATGACAGTAAATGTAAAGGGGGAAGGGAAAAGTGCAGTAAATTGAAAAACAGAATTGTAAATTTGCAGAATCTTAAAGAGCAAGAAAGTAAATGACTGAAACTTAAAGTGCAAGAAACTTAAATTGCAGTAACTTAAATGGCAAGAAAGATAAATGGCTTAAATATAAAAGGGGATTGAGGAATGGGATTGCAGGATCTAAACAAAGAAGAAGTAAATTGCAGCAAATGCTTGAGCAGAAAGTAAATCAGAAGCAAATAACATTCAAACAGAAAGAAAATAAAATGCAGCAAAGGTTCACAGAAGAACCAAAAGTAAAATTGGGTCTCAGGTCTCAAGAGACTAGGTAGCAGAGCCTAGATCTCTATTTGCCTTCCTAGATCCAAGTTAACTAAGCAATTGACAGAAAATTAAAGAAGAAGTAATAGAAGAACAGAATTGGAATTGAATTATGCAGAAAACAA
>NC_029777.3:41014602-41015358 GCF_000817695.3 Arachis duranensis | reverse complement strand
CATTAGTTGCGGCACGCTTCTCTCCTCTTTGGCCACGCTTTCCTTTTCTTTTGTTACGCTTCTTAGGCCACGCTTTTCATTTTCTTTTCTTTTCTTCACCTACAATAAACCAAACAACCACTCAAAGTATCACTAAATTCAAGAGGCTTATAAATCAATTAAAATTCAATCAAAATTAGCTTAAACCTCATTATTTAACATTAATTTCATGGTGGTTGCTTAATTTAAAGAAGTTATGCATTTTTACTCCAAATCACTTACTTAGGATACAAGAAAGTGCATAAATGCTAGCTAAACAAGTGAAATTAGCTTGAAAAATGGGTGTATGATGACTTGTCATCACAACACCAAACTTAAACCTTGCTTGTCCCCAAGCAAGCATCAAAACTAAGAGAAAATGGAATGAATAATAAAAGAGTATATATCCTTATTATGCAGATAGCAGAACTTGATCAATGGGGCATTTATGCAGACAATGACAACTCAAGTTATTGTTCTTGTTACAACATATACATTTTGCATCAAAGGTTTGCTAAACTTGCTGTTATAAGACTCACTTTTTACTCACTCCCTTGCTAACTTTTCTTGGCTTATAATGCTTTAACAAGCTTATTATTTTTTTTGAGGTTGGGTGTCAAATGCTGCAGCATAGCCTTTGGCTTTATTTTCTTTTCTTTTTGCTCAACATCTTTCCACCACAGACACTTGGCTCATTAATTCTTCCTAGGATCATTGATGCCCAGCATCTCTTTGGAT
>NC_029777.3:41012853-41013528 GCF_000817695.3 Arachis duranensis | reverse complement strand
AATTGTTTTGGTGTGCAACACCAAACTTAGCTCCTTGCAATGCATACTGATTATTCAACATTTTTATTGAAAAGCTATGAAAAAGAAAACTACCTCAGGTTGGGTTGCCTCCCAACAAGCGCTCTTTTATTGTCATTAGCTTGACATCTTCATTTTTGCTTATCATAGAGGTCGGAAATCACAGTGCCTTAGCTTGTCTGTCTTCACTGTGAACTTCCTCCCGGTTTCCTCTTTGATAACTTCTATACATTCTTGTGGAAGGACCTTAGTCATAGTGTAGTGATCAGACAACTGTGGGGATACCTTCAAGGGTTGAATATTGATCATCACTCGATCCCCTAGTGAAAACTTTCCAGTGAGGATTTTTTTCTTTTCTTTAGTTCTATCCTCTGCTTCTTCTTGAAAGAATTCCTTGTTGTGTTTTTCTTGGCTGGTGCTTCCTTTGTCCAGTATTTTCTTGTTGTCATCTATGATCTCTTTCCATCCTTCCTTCTTTGTAGCATCTTTGTTGTTGGTTGTTTTATCTTCAATGGTTTTGAAGGAAGTATCTAGTTTCTTCTCACCCATTTCTGCAAAGTACTTTGCCAGTTGAGCTATCTGCTCCTCAATTCCTCTCATTAACATCTCTTGGTTCCTTGTTGTTTCCTCTTGATGTTTCATCATTCTCTCCATTAG
>NC_029777.3:40989658-41011924 GCF_000817695.3 Arachis duranensis | reverse complement strand
TGTGTGGAAAACGATCCAACACAAAACTCACCGGCAAGTGTACCGGGTCGCATCAAGTAATAATAACTCACATGAGTGAGGTCGATCCCACAGGGATTGAAGATTGAGCAATTTCAGTTAGGTGGTTGATTTAGTTAAGTAAACAGTTGATTATTTGAGTGATTTGTAACCAACAGAATATAAATGACAAGGAATTTAAAGTGCAGGAAGTAAAATTGCAGAAACTTAAAGTGCAAGAAAGTAAATGACTGAAACTTAAAGTGCAAGAAACTTAAATTGCTGTAACTTAAATGGCAAGAAAGGTAAATGACTTGAATGTAAAAGGGAATTGAGGAATGGGATTGCAAGATCCAAACAAAGAAGAAGTAAATTGCAGTAAATAGTTGAGCAGAAAGTAAATCAGAGCTAATAAGTATTCAAACAGCAAGAGAATAAAATGTTGCAAAGGTTCACAGAAGAACCAAGAGTGAATTATGATCTCAGGATCCCAAGGGCTTAGGTAACAGAGCCTGAAACCCAATTTCCTTCCCAGATCTGAAGTAACTAAGCAATTGACAGAAAGTTAAAGAAGAAGTAATAGAAGGACAGAATTGAAATTGAATTATGCAGAGAACAAAGTGCAAAGAGTTTGAATGGGAATTGGGACAGAATTTCCCCAATTTCACACACCCAATACTCAGAAAACAGAAGAGTAGAATTGCCCAAGGGAAATGAGGAAGGAGATCAATCAATTCTCCCTTGATCCTCTTAGTGCTCGGACAAGTCTCTCAAGAAAGTATTCAAAAGCTCTCAAAATAAAAGTAAAAATTCAAAGCTCAAAGTAAAAGTCCTAATTACATCAAACTAACTCCTATTTATACACTTTCTAATCTTGGATAATGGGATTTGGATGGGCTTTTGAATTGGTGAAGAAATGAATTCAAATGAATTTTTAATTTGAATTTTGGCCCAAAAAGTCACTCCCAGGAGGCTGCCCTGCCCTTGTGGAGGGCAGGGCAGAAAAATGAAGCTTGGTGCGTGGATTTGGTGCGGCCATGTGCGAGTTGGTGCGAGTCTGGTGCGGCCATGGTGCGTCAGAGGCTGCCCTGCCCGTGCCAAGGGCAGGGCAGGAAAGTTGGTGCGCCAAATTTGAGGCGTGCGTGCGTTGGTGCTGCCAGAGGAGGAAATTGGTGTGCCAGGAAGAAACTTGGTGCGACGAGATGCTGCCCTGCCCGCGCCAAGGGCAGGGCAGAAATTTGTGGTACTGCCAGGGAACGTTGGTGCGTGCGGTTGGTGCTGCCAGGAACAAAACTTGGTGCGCCAAATTTGTTGCTTGGTGCGCCAAGTTCTTGTGCCATCCAAATGCTGCCCTGCCCGCGCCAAGGGTAGGGCAAGGTCCTTTCCTTCATGGCCCGTGTTCGAAACTGGGAGGAGGCAAACACGCTACAATTTTTTCTTGGCTTCTTGGCACGGTAGTGGACCTTAGTGCTTGGCTCCCTCATGGTTCCTTGTTCGAACCTTGTAGCATGCATAGTTGATATTTTCCCCTTGATTTTCTTCCTTATAGAGCCCGATTCTGCCCTCCACAAGGGCAGGGCAGAGTTTGCTTCTCTTGGCTCCAAGGCACCATTTTGTGCTCTGCCCTTGTAGTGGGCAGGGCAGAGTTGCCTTCCTTGGCTTGGTCACCTAATGTTGCTCTCCTAGAGGGCATTCTGCCCTTGTGGAGGGCAATGTTGCTTCCCCATTAGTTGCGGCACGCTTCTCTCCTCTTTGGCCACGCTTTCCTTTTCTTTTGTTACGCTTCTTAGGCCACGCTTTTCATTTTCTTTTCTTTTCTTCACCTACAATAAACCAAACAACCACTCAAAGTATCACTGAATTCAAGAGGCTTATAAATCAATTAAAATTCAATCAAAATTAGCTTAAACCTCATGATTTAACATTAATTTCATGGTGGTTGCTTAATTTAAAGAAGTTATGCATTTTTACTCCAAATCACTTACTTAGGATACAAGAAAGTGCATAAATGCTAGCTAAACAAGTGAAATTAGCTTGAAAAATGGGTATATGATGACTTGTCATCACATCCCCGAGTGAATATGAAGATGATGCTGAGGTAGATTTTTCTCAACCTCAAATATATGACTTGAGTGATAATGAGGGAGAAATTGAAGACTCTGATCAAGATATGGTTGAAGTGGAAGAAATTTGCAATGAAGTGGAGAAATTCGCAGAAGAGCACAAAGGAGTAAAACTTACAAAACCACTGAAACTACCTATCCCGAGGCCACTACCACCCAATACAAGCTTCAAGTGGGTAAAATCCTTAGCTTTTATCTTTACTTTTCCACTTGAATATGGTTTATTGAAACAAATGGCCAGCTTAGAGCTCTCTGCGGCTTTAAGAGTAAGAGGGAAATGGCTCGTACTCAGAGCGGGTGCACAAGGTTCAATAAGGTTCCACGCTTTAACTCGAAATGCAAGGATTGGTATCATGCTCAATTGAATGGATCACGGAGAACGTTTGGTCACCATGGTGAGAATCTACTTTTTAAACCGCCCAGATGGAATCATGTAGATCAAGACAGAGGCGGATTTAAAAGCAAAGCTTGGGATCATGGATCCTATCCTGACATTCATCATACCGGGAGCCTGAAAATTTGTTTGAAGCTGCTCAGAAGCTTTACATGCCTAGTTTGGGACCCTGGAGGCTATTGGCATTCCAAGCATTGGTGGAGATTTCTAGATGAATTTAAACATAAGCCGCCATAACAGGAAGCTCAACCAATGTCCAACTTAAGGACTTTAACTAAAAGTGCTAGGTGGGAGACAACCCACCATGGTATGATCGTTCCTTTTTCACTTTTATTCAGTTTTATTTGTTTTCAGGTTTTATTTTATCCTTTATTGAACCTGGAATCATGCATAGCATTCACATTAAGCATTGCATTCTGCATTTTGCATTAAAAAAAAAAGCACGCACACGACGCGGCAACGTCGCTGACGCGTCCGCATCACATGTGCGTTGTGAAGAAGAGAAATCGAACAGAGAGTCACGCGAGAGCGTGGCTGGAGGCGTGCCTGTGGCATAAATCATCCCACGCGGCCGCGTCGGTGACGCATCCGCGTCATATGGAATAATGGCCTCCCACACGACCGAGTGCCCCACGCGGCCACGTGCCCTGATTTTCGACGTAAAAAGGGTGCACAACGAATTATTGTGCAAGAGTGGTGCTGGATTGGTGCTGGATGCACAATCTCTACCACGCGACCGCGTCATTCCATTCTGAAGCCCACTCACACGATCGCATGCCCCACGCGATCTCGTCACCCTAAATTTGGCAAAAATAAAAATTCGAACAGAGAGTTGTGCGAGCGCAAGGCTGCCCTCGCGCCAGTAGCATAACCTAAGTCAAGCGTCCGCGTGACCGACGCGACCGCGTCGACTGAATTAAAGCGCAATCACGCGAACGCGTGCCCCACGCGGCCGCGTCGCTTGCGCCGCACAGCTCAATCCTAATTTGCCAAATATCTTATGTTTTCTTCCCCCAATCCTAATTTTCCCTCCCTCCTCTCTTACTCACTTCTTTCCCTTCTCATTATTCTTATCTTTCATTTTATTTATTTGCATATTTCATTCATTGCATTTTAAATTAGTGCATATTTTTCTTTTCTTTTCTAAATTTTTTATTTTTCCTTTGGTGTTGATTTTCTTATTTCACTGTTGCATCTTTTCTGGTATAATTTTTAGTGACTTGTTTTACAATGTTGGGTGATGCTATTTTTCTGTCAATGTCAATCTTTTATGATACCTGTATTCCTTTTGCATTGACATGAACTTACATTGTCTTTCATTACCCGCTCTCTTCCCCATTGTTGTACATTTTGTACCACTGGCATGCCATGGCTTCTATTGTTTTCTCACGTACATGTTGAAGCTTCCATGTAAATGAGACCCTTATCATTTGGCATTAATCCATCCTTACTTCATTTATTTTCTTATCCTTATTTCTGGGTTACTTTTCTTCCCTTTTTCTTTCAGAATGGCCACCCGGAGGAAAACCGGAAGACGTTTACATGGGGAGACAAGACAAGTCCATCTGCATAATCTTTGGAGAGAAGCATCAGTTGGAACAACCCCCGTCCACCTGTACATCTCAGCATGCACCAAGGACGGTGCAACCTTTAAGTGTGGGGAGGTCGATACCGATCTCTACAGGTTAGTTAGTCCTTTCTCAACACCAATTTTTGTTTTTCATTGTTGCATTTGCATATTTGATTGCATGTTTATTTCTTTTTGTGCATATTTTACCACTTGGTTAAAGTAATATTTTCTTTTTCAAGAATTTTTTATAGTATTTCACTAATTTGAATAAAACTTTTTGAAAAACTTGTTTGAAGAAATCTTATTTTGGAACATGGTTTAAAACTCGAACACACAAAACCAGTGAGATTTTGAGCCTATTTGATTGGTTGCATTTTATCAACTAATATTTTATTTTTGGTGTGTGTTTTTCTCTCTAAAAACTGTGATCTTTGTCTTGCTTAATTCTATATTTTCATTATTTGATGTATGCATGCACTTATATGATTGAGGCCTTGTTTCACTGAGCTTACATACCCCTATGGCCTTACCTTTTATTATCCTTTGCAAACCCATGTTGAGTCTATTTTACCCTTTATTCTTTACTTTAGCTCATCACTAACTCTAAGCGGAAAACAATAATGTTCCTAATTTGAATCCTTGATTAGCTTAGACTAGTGAGAATGCTCATGAATTAAGTGTGGGGAAAAGTGAGTTTGGAAATATTTGGTTTGGGAATTGAGTATCTTAGACTTTGTGTGAAAATATGAAAAATGTTAAGAACATGTTTATGCATTCAAAACCTTAATCATATGCATTGAGAAGAATAAAAAAAAAGCAAGTAATAAAAGGGGACAAAATGCCCCAAAATAAATAAGTGAAATCAATGCATATGAGCTGTACTCAAAACTTAGAATGCATAAATATGTAGTAAACACAGTTGATAGGAAGTTAGATTTTGTATTTTAATTAAATGGATTGTCTTGAGTTAGGTGGAAAGTTTATGTTAATTAAGGATTCAGATTTTAGTCCACCTGGCCAAATACAATCCTACCTTGACCCTAACCCCATTACAACCCTTAAAAGACCTCTCGATTTGTGTATTGGTGCATTAAATTTTTGTTGATTGTTAGATGAAGAGCAAGCTATAGAAAGTAAGATTAGTAGAGAATTGAGAGAATCGACCCTAGACACTTGAGAGTTAGAATGATATATACTACTAATAAGGGTTCAGTGCTTAATTCTATGTTCCCTGCTTTTATGAGCTATCTTCTTCTTGCAAGTTATTTATATTGTATTTTGTGATTTGAATTAGTGGAATCCAGTTCATATTTATTCTTGAAAGATTTATTTACTTTTTCACCAAGTAGGTAGAATCATTTTAGCATGTAGTTGCATTCACATTCATAGGTTGCATTGCATGAGACCTGCTTTTCCCTACTCATTTATTTTGTCTCCTTGAGCTTAGCATGAGGACATGCTAATGATTAAGGGTGGGGAGGTTGATAAACTACTATTTTATGGTTTATATTGTATTTAATTGAGTGGTTTTATCAAGCTTTTCACCCACTTATTCATATGATTGAAAAAAGATGCTTCTTTGGTCTTAATTTAGCTAATCTTAATCCTCTCTTATTTCCGTTCGATGCCTTGATCTGTATGTTAAGTGTTTTAGGCTTTATAGGGCATGAATGAGTTAGAGATTGGGAAGGAAGCTTGCAAAAATGGAAGGAACACAAGAAATTGAGGAGATGACCAGCGAGAAGTGACGCGTACGCATCAGCGACGCGACCGCGCGGAAGAAAGGAATCCGCAGTGACGCGGTCGTATGGCTCACGCGACCGTGCGGATTGGAAAAGCACAAGTGACGCGGAAGCGTGGACGACGTGAACGCATGGCAGGAAAAAACGCGAATGATGCGTCTGCATGGATGACGCGATCGCGTGACGTGTGCGATCTGCAGAATTACAAAAGTCGCTGGCAGAGATTCTGGGCCGCATTTCAACCCAGTTTTTGGCCCAGAAACACAGATTAAAGTCAGGGAACTTGCAGAGACTCAACATGCTTTCATAATTCACTTTCCATGATTTAGATTTAGTTTTGAGAGATGTTCTCTCCTCTCTCTTAGGATTTAGGTAGGATTTTTAGAAATTAGGATTTAATTCGACTCTTCATCAAGTTCAATATTTCCTTTACTTTATATTTATCTCTTATTTTAGATAATCTAATGGTTTTATTGGTATTTGATTTATGTTGCCCAATTGGCTTATGAACTTTTCATGTTAGGATTATACATTATTGAGATGTTTTTAGATATATGATTTCAATTCAGCTTTCCACATTTTTGGTCTTTGTTAAGAAATCAGTAACTCAGGAGTTATCTTAGCTCAACATAATTGATAACTATTATCTTTGCTAATTGAACTGAACTTCAATAATCACAACCCTTTCTTAGGAAATAAATAGGATTTGAAGGTCAAACTAATTAGTCCCTTGACTTTCCTTTGCTTCAGCAAAGGTTAACTAAGTGGAATTAAGATTCAACTTTCATTATTATTGATAAGAATAACTAAGTTTGGACTTCCAATTTCTCATACCTTGCCAAGAGTTTATTTTACTGTCATTTATTTATTTTACTTGTCATTTATCATAATTGTTCCTCACTCTTAAAGCCCCCAATTTTCAAACTCATAACCAATAATAAGAACATACCTCCCTGCAATTCCTTGAGAAGACGAACTGAGGTTTAAATACTTCGGTTATCAATTTATTTAGGGGTTTGTTACTTGTGACAACCAAAATGTTTGTATGAAAGGACTTTTGTTGGTTTAGAAGCTATACTTGCAACGAGAATTTATTCTGAATTCTAGACCACGCAAAAGTCTTCTCATCAGCCATCTTTTAAAATCTTGTGACCAAGAACCACCCCTTCAGTCACCATAAAATGGCACTTCTCCGAGTTCAAAACAAGGTTGGTTTCTTGACACCTCTTTAGCACAAGAGAAAGATGGTATAGACAATCAGAATATGAGTCCCCAAACACAAAGAAGTCATCCATAAATACTTCTATGAACTTCTCAATCATATCTGAAAAAATGGAAAGCATGCACCTTTGGAACGTTTGATGCGCGTGCATCATTGCCTACTTTTAGTAGTCATTTTAGTAGATTTCTGTTTAGTTTTCATACAAATATTGCCAATATATGAGTAATAGCATGAAAAAATCTCTGCATGAAACAAAATCTCAAGCATAGGTGAATTTTAGCTAATATACAGGGTAAATATGATAAAATAGATCACACTAAGTGAAATTTTGATTTTGAAGTATTACTAGCACACTTAGTATATAAAGATCATCTTGTATGTTACCTTGATGCACTTTGTTTGTTTGATTTTAGGCTAAAAGAAGCAGAGAAGAGCCACGTTAGTGGCTATGTTAGTGCTACTAACGTGGGCACTAACGTGGAAGGAAGGAAAGTTGGAACGTTAGTGGGAACGTTAATTGCATCAACTTTGAAGAAGGAGCAGCATTATTGGAAAAAGTGAGTGCCAATAACGCTAGCGAAGGGCAAGAATACCCACGTTAGCTTCCACGTTAGTTACATTAACGTGGGAACTAACGTGGAAGGAAAGGGAGACGCCAACGTTAGTGGAAAAGGTGAACGCCACTAACGCTAGCGAAGGGCAAGAAGACCCACGTTAGCTTCCACGTTAATTACATTAACGTGGGAACTAACGTGGAAGGAAAGGGAGACGCCAACGTTAGTGGAAAAGGTGAACGCCACTAACGCTACCGAAGCAAAGGAAGACCCACGTTAATGGCCGCGTTAGTTACACTAACGTGGACATTAACGTGGGCAAAAATCTCACCTAGCAGCCTGACCATGCCTTCTTCAAACAAGAATAACTTGAGCCACAAAGCTCTAAACGAGGTGATTTCAGTGGCATTGGAAAGTAGGATTCCAGAGCTTTTCAAGCATATATGGAACTACATGGTTGACACTAAATTTGATGGATAAAACCTGCCCCAAAATTGCGAAGATGAACATGGTATCAACCTATAGTAAGGCCAACTGTCCTTTTCACCTTCCAAGAAGTGTAACTCAAGCGGTTGAGCTCCAAATGATACGCATTCAATGGCGTTGGAAAGTAGACATCCAGAGCTTTCCAATAATATATAATAGTATAGGGTGGACATTAAGTTTGAGCTCCAGAACCTGGCAATATTAAGTCCTTGATCGCTAGCGTTATCGTGACTCACGTTTTCCAGTAACGCTAGCGACTATGCCAGCGACCTTGTCCACTTCAAAGGAGCATAACTTGAGTTACAAAAATCCAATTGAGGTGATTTCAGTTGCGTTAGAAAGCTGACATTCAGATATTTTCAAAGATATATAATACTTTATAGTGGGCATGAAATTGGAGCACAAACAATAGGTATCTTTTAAGCCCCAAAAACACCAATTGGGTAGCAAGTGTGACGTTAGCCGCACTAACTTCAGCACTAACGCCACACTTGTAGCATTAGTGTGGCTAACGGAAGCAATAAAGCCAAGTCACCCTGGACCTCAATTTGATTCACTTCTCTCTCAATGTCCACTTCAAAGCTCAAGCAAGCAAGCCCACAATTGTCAACCAATCAAGGCCACAAGAAGCATCTTGAATAGGAATTTTCATTTAATTGTAATTTGCTTTTAATTTCATTTTGTAATTTAGGAGAGCCTATATAAAGGCCTTAGTTTTTACATTCAAAATATCCTGGAACGGAGAATTGAAGGAAGGGGGAGAGAGTGAAGACCAATTCGAACTTCTGTGAATTGGCACACTCCAAGGGGAGTGGGTCTTCGGACCCCTCCCCTCAACCACTCTTCCTCCTTTTCTCTTTTTTTCTTCCTTAGGAGTAGTTTCTTTTCTTTGTACTTGTCATTTATGAATTTGGAAGTTTCAATGTTAGTTTTAACCTTCATCTTTACTTTTCTGCACTTTCTTTCTTTCCTATTTTGGTAGAGCAATGATCAACTAACTCTTTTCATTGTGTTAGAGAGCTCTATTGTGATTCAATAGATCAATTGTAGTTCTTATTCTTCTTCTTCTTTATTTTCTCTTGATTTTACTAGAGAGCTTTTGATCTTCATCCAATTGGTTAGCTATCTTGGAAGATAAGCTCTCCATAATTGGATATCCTCGAAACCTTAGAAGAGGAATGAGGAGATCATGCTAGAAATGCTCTCTCACATTGGATTAGGTTGGGGGTTGGGCGGATATAGTGACATGTAACCCTCCCAATACTTTGATCTATGAATGTGTGTGGTATAATCAGTGACCATACTTCATGTCTTCCCATGAGCAATTAAATCAAGGAATTGGGAAATTGTTCAAGCTTAGAGAGATTGGATTGCCATGGAATTGGGATCCAATCACTTAAGAATGCCAAGGAAATCAATGAATGCATTGATTGAGGAAGAGATGAGAATGAACTTGATCCAGAGGATTGCAATATCTCTTGATCCCAATGTTCATTTCTTTTAGTTCTTACATTTACTTTTCTTGCCATTTACTTTTCTGCACTTTATTGCATTTCTTTACTTTTATGCCATTTACATTTCCTTGTTACTTATCACTCTAATATGATTCGTCTAACTAGGATAATCAATTAACCATTGATTGCTTAATCTGTTAATCCCTGTGGATTCAACCTCACTCTATTGTGAGTTTTTACTTGACGATAATTTGGTATACTTGCCGAAGGGAGATTTGTTGAGAGACAAGTTTCCGTGCATCAAGTTTATGGTGCCGTTGCCGGGGATTAATAGTGATTAACAAACTACCGGTTGGTTGATTACCTAGATTAGACATTTTCCTTTGTTTTGTTTTGTTCATGTAATTGCTTTGGTTCTTTGTTTTCTATGCTCTCTAACTATTTGTGTTTATGCCTCACCAAGAAGCCCCTATTCATGACAGCTCTGGCTCTTGGTGATTTTGTTATTAATACAACAGTTTCTTTTACTTAGCTTCTTTTCAAATAAAATTTGCATATGATTACATTCTAAGTTTGGTGTTGCCCTGTAACAATCTATTTTCAATCTTTCTGGATACTTGCATCAATTCCAAGAGAAAGTGCCACACTAAGTTTGGTGTGCCACTTATTTTTTCTATGCAATGTATCCAGCAACACCACTTGTTTGTACAATCATAATGCCTTTGCTTCTTAGGCCTGTAGTGTCATTTTTAACCAAGCTTGCTTAATTTTATGCATTACTCATATCTTGTTTCTCTTTTTTTACATTCATGGTTGAATCACAATCTTAACACCACTGCTCCTACTTGTTGCTTGCCAGCAAAGCACTTATTCTAAGATGGTGATTGGAGGGGGGAAGTCTGCAGGAAGGGAAAACAAGGGCGAAGATGAGCTACAAAGGTTGTTTTCTTTCTCATTTACTCCCAGTAGACTTAATGGCAATCATGAATGTCTCTTGTTTTGAATTCTGTGGTCTACTTCTGTTCTATTATGTTACTTTTAATAATAAGCATGGTTCACTGCTTATCATTGCACCTTCATCTTTAATCTGCTTGCACCCACTATACTTAAAAATGCATCGAAGAAATTATTCTTTTGAAAGGAAAGTGTTGAGAAATTTTATCAACTTTGAGGCAAGCTAAAGATTAAGAGAAACGGATTGATTGTATGATTGTGTATTGAGGTTACATGTTTGTGAAAACTTGCATGGGAGCTCATAGACAGGAATTGAAATTTGGAGAAGTGTTATGGAAATTCTCAAAAATCTATTGAACCAAGAAGCAGTAAACAAAAGAAAACAAAAGAAAAAGAAAAACAAGGAAAAAGCCCAAGGCTCTGAGCATCAATTACTAGGACGAAAAAGAAAGATACAAAAACTCAAAGAGTTATTGTCATAGTTACATGCTTGTGGTGAATTTGTATCAAAGAAAGAGGCCTGAGCAAGTAAATCCTAAGGGGTGCTTCATCACCTAATACCTTAACCCAACTGGGTTGGGAGTATTGATTGAAAACTTATCCTAAAGGGCCGCTTTGAGACATGACACCTAGAGTCGAGGCCAAGACAAATAAATACTGCTTCAAGGTGATAATCTATAAAGAGGACTCCATAATGCCATCTGAATAACACTCCTAAGATCTAAAACTTCCAATATGTAAGGACTAATGAACAATGAAACCCTTGCATAAGCATATAATTGGAGTTGGCCTCCATTATCACTTAATCACTTCACTCACTAAGGCATCATAAGAAATTCTTCAGCACACTCCAATAAAAAGAATCCTTTGTGCATAATTCTTTCCTTGCTTGGGGACAAGCAAGATTTAAGTTTGGTGTTGTGATGCGCGTGCATCATTGCCTACTTTTAGTAGTCATTTCAGTAGATTTCTGTTTAGTTTTCATACAAATATTGCCAATATATGATTAATAGCATGAAAAATCTCTGCATGAAACAAAATCTCAAGCATAGGTGAAAGGAAGGAAAGTTGGAACGTTAGTGGGAACATTAATGGCATCAACTTTGAAGAAGGAGCAGCGTTATTGGCAAAAGTGAGTGCCAATAACGCTAACGAAGGGCAAAAAGATCCACGTTAGCTTCCAAGTTAGTTACATTAACGTGGGAACTAATGTGGAAGGAAAGGGAGACGCCAACGTTAGTGGAAAAGGTGAACGCCACTAACGCTAGCGAAGGGCAAGAAGGCCCACGTTAGCTTCCATGTTAGTTACATTAACGTGGGAACTAACGTGGAAGGAAAGGGAGATGCCAACGTTAGTGGAAAAGGTGAACGCCACTAACGCAAGTGAAGCAAAGGAAGACCCACGTTAATGGCCATATTAGTTACACTAACGTGGACATTAACGTGGGCAAAAATCTCACCTGGCAGCCTGACCATGCCTTCTTCAAACTTGAATAACTTGAGCCACAAAGCTCCAAATGAGGTGATTCCAGTTGCATTGGAAAGTAGGATTCCATAATATTCCATGCATATATGGCACTACATGATGGACACTAAATTGCAAAGATGAACATGGTATCAACCTGTAGTAAGGCCAACTGACCTCTTCACCTTCCAAGAAGTGTAAATCGAGCTGTAGAGCTCCAAATGATGCGCTTCTAATGGCGTTGGAAAGTAGACATCCAGAGCTTTCCAACAATATATAATAGTATGGGGTGGACATTAAGTTTGAGCTCCAGAACCTAGCAATATTAAGCCCCTGATCGCTAGCGTTATCGTGACTCACGTTTTCCAGTAACGCTAGCGACTATGCCAGCGACCTTGTCCACTTCAAAGGAGCATAACTTAAGTTACAGCTATCCAATTGAGGTGCATCTAGTTGCGTTAGAAAGCTGACATTCAGAGCTTTTTAAAGATATATAATAATTTATAGTGGGCATGAAATTGAAGCACAAACAAGAGGTATCAGTTAAGCCCCAAAAACACCAACTGGGTAGCAAGTGTGACATTAGTCGCACTAACTTCAGCACTAACGCCACACTTGTAGCATTAGTGTGGCTAACGGAAGTAATAAAGCCAAGTCACCCTAGACCTCAATTTGATTCACTTCTCTCTCAATGTCCACTTCAAAGCTCAAGTAAGAAAGCCCACAATTGTCAACCAATCAAGGCCACAAGAAGCATCTAGAATAGGAATTTTCATTTAATTGTAATTTGCTTTTAATTTCATTTTGTAATTTAGGAGAGCCTATATAAAGGCCTTAGTTTTTACATTCAAAATATCCTGGAACGGAGAATTGAAGGAAGGGGGAGAGAGTGAAGACCAATTCGAACTTCTGTGAATTGGCACACTCCAAGGGGAGTGGGTCTTCGGACCCCTCCCCTCAACCACTCTTCATCCTTTTCTCTTCTTTTCTTCCTTAGGAGTAGTTTCTTTTCTTTGTACTTTTCATTTATGAATTTGGAAGTTTTAATGTTAGTTTTAATATTCATCTTTATTTTTCTGCACTTTTTTTCTTTCCTATTTTGGTAGAGCAATGATCAACTAACTCTTTTCATTGTGTTAGAGAGCTCTATTGTGATTCAATGGATCAATTGTAGTTCTTATTCAACTTCTTCTTTCTTTTCTCTTGATTTTACTAGAGGGCTTTCGATCTTCATCCAATTGGTTAGCTATCTTGGAAGAGAAGATCTCCATAATTGGATCTCCTCGGAACCTTGGAAGAGGAATGAGGAGATCATGCTAGAAATGCTCTTTCACATTGGATTAGGTTAGGGGTTGGGCGGATATAGTGACATGTAATCCTCCCAATACTTTGATCTATGAATGTGTGTGGTATAATCAGTGACCATACTTCATCTCTTCCCATGAGCAATTAAATTAAGGAATTGGAAAATTGTTCAAGCTTAGAGAGATTGGATTGCCATGGAATTGGGATCCAATCACTTAAGATTGCCAAGGAGATCAATGACTGCATTGATTGAGGAAGAGATAAGAATGAACTTGATCCGAAAGATTACAATATCTCTGGATCCCAATGTTCATTTTATTTTTTGTTCTTACATTTACTTTTCTTGCCATTTACTTTTCTGCACTTTATTGCATTTCTTTACTTTTATGCCATTTACATTTCCTTGTTACTTATCACTCTAATATAATTCGTCTAACTAGGATAATCATTTAACCATTGATTGCTTAATCCGTTAATCCCTATGGATTTGACCTCACTCTATTGTGAGTTTTTACTTGACGACAATTCGGTATACTTGCCGAAGGGAGATTTGTTGAGAGACAAGTTTCCATGCATCAATGTTGCAGGTGCATTGCACAATTCAATGGGCATTCTCCTATAAGCAAATACACCATATGGACAAGTAAATGAAGTTTTTTCCTGATCCTTGGGATCTACAACAATTTGGTTATAGCCCGAGTATCCATCTAGGAAACAATAATACTCATGTCCTGCTAGTCTTTCAAGCATCTGGTCCATGAATGGTAGGGGAAAGTGATCCTTCCGGGTGGCTTCATTAAGTTTCCGGTAGTCAATGCACATACGCCATCCGGTTACCGTTCTTGTGGGTATCAATTCATTCTTCTCATTTTTCACAACAGTGATCCCCCCTTTCTTAGGAACTACTTGCACCAGGCTTACCCAAGGGTTGTCCGAGATGGGGTAGATCACCCCTGCTTGCCACAATTTCAAAACTTCTTTCTGAACCACTTCATTCATAGTTGGGTTCAGCCTCCTTTGTTGCTGTCTTGAGGGTTTGGCATCCTCTTCAAGCAGGATTTTATGCATGCACATTGAAGGACTGATCCCCTTTAAATCTGAAAGTGTCCAGCTTATGGCATCCTTGTGTTGTCTCAGCACTTGGATAAGTTCCTCTTCTTGCTCCTTGCTCAAACTTGAATTTATGATAACTGGGTAAGTGTTATTGGCACCCAGATATGCATACTTCAAGCTGGGTGGTAAGGCTTTCAGCTCTAGTTTTGGTGACTCTGCATCTTTGTTGTCTGTGGTAATTGGCATGATTGAGCTCCTCATGGTTGCTTGTGGTAGTTTTCCATCTGGTGGTGCTTGCTCCAGCTCACTGTTTTCTTCACATTGTTCTTCTCCCATGACTTTTTGAACCATATGTTCTATGGTGTCTACCATCATGCATTCTCCTATAGGTTCCTTGGGGTAGCTCATTGCTTTAAAGACGTTGAAGACCATTTTTTCTTCATGCAATCTCAAGACTAGTTCCCCTTTTTGTACATCAATGATGGCTCCAGTAGTAGCTAGAAATGGTCTTCCTAGGATAATTGATGTGTTGGCTTCTTCTTCCATGTCCAGCACAACAAAATCAGCTCTCAATCTTCATCCTTCTCATCATGGTTAGGGACATGAGATTTATGCTTGCTCCAAAATCACACAAAGCTTTCTCAATAGTAATGTCCCCTATGATGCAGGGAATTTGAAAACTCCCTGGGTCTTTCAGCTTTTGAAGCAATTTCCTCTGTATGATGGCACTGCACTCCTCAGTCAACACTATGGTTTCTTTTGCTCCCCACTTCTTCTTTTTGGTTATAAGCTCCTTCAAGAACTTGGCATAGAGTGGCATTTGTTCTAATGCCTCAGCAAATGATATGTTGATTTGGAGCTTCTTGAAGATCTCTAGGAACTTGGAGAATTGGCCATCCTTCTCATCTTTTCTTAATCTTTGAGGGTATGGTGCCTTTGGTACATAAGTATTCAAAACTGGTTTTGGTGGAGGTGAAGCTGGGATCTCCCCTTCATCCTCTTTTCCATGTTTTGATGCAACCTCTTCATGATTATCTTTGCTTGGGGCTCCTTCCTCTACAACCTTCCCACTTCTTAGAGTTATGGCTTTGCATTTCCCTCTTGGGTTAGCCATGGTATCGCTGGAAAATGTGTGAGTGGAAAGTGGGATTTGTTTGGAAAGAATCCCCACTTGTGCTTCCAACTTTGAGATTGCTGCACCTTAATTTTTCATATTTGACTTGTATTCCTCTTGATTAGCATCTATCCTTCTGTTAGTTTGTGCTTGTCTATCCATGAGGGAGGAGACTGCCCCTGAAATCTGGGATGAGAGTTATGCTATTGTAGCCTCCATCCTCTCAAAGTTGCTCTTGATTTCACATGATTGTGTGGTTGAGGATGTTGTGTATTGATTGAGGTTGTTGTGTATGGGTTGGTTGTTATGGTATGAATTGTTTTGTGAGTTGTAGTAAGGTCTATGGTTCCTTGTTTGATGGTTGGGGTTGTAGATTTGTTGATTTGATGGATAAGGATTGTTATGGTTCTGGTTGTGATGTTGTTGATTTCCCCACCCAAAGTTTGGGTGGTTCTTCCAACCTGGGTTATATGTCTTAGAGTGTGGGTCATATGGTGTTCTGGATGAATTGTGCACATAATTAACTTGTTCCCAGTCACCTTCAGATTCTGATGCGTTTCCTTCTTGTTGAGAAGTTTGGTCTTGAATGACTGAGGCTTGGTTGGCCTCCATCCTCTTGGTTAATGCTGCTATTTGTGCTGCAATTGCCTTGTTCTGAGCTAACAAAGCATCCACAGAGTTGAGTTCTAGCACTCCCTTCTTCTGAGTCCTTTCTGAGGCATAGAAATACTCATTTTCAACTACAGTTTCAATGACATCTATGGCCTCTTCAATGGTTTTCTTTTTGTTGAGTGAGCCTCCTGAAGAATGGTCCACTGCTTTCTTTGCTTCATAGGATAGTCCCTCATAAAAGATGTGTAGTTGTATCCACTCATTGAACATTTCTGGTGGGCATCTTCATGTTAGATCTTTGAATCTCTCCCAGGCTTCATAGAGTGTTTCTCCATCTTGTTGTCTGAAAATTTGCACCTCAGCTCTCAGCCTATTAATTCTTTGTGGAGGGTAAAATCTTGTAAGGAATCTGTTCACAACCTCCTCCCATGTAGTTAGGCTGTCCTTAGGGAATGATTCCAACCACTTTGCTGCCTTATCTCTGAGTGAGAAAGGGAACAAGAGTAGTTTGTAGATGTCGGGGTGCACCCCGTTGGACTTTACAGTATCACATATCCTCAAGAATGTGTTGAGATGTTGATTAAGATCTTCTTGGGCACTTCCTCCATATGAGCAATTATTCTGAACAAGTGTAATAAGCTGAGGCTTTAGCTCAAAATTATTGGCATGAATTGTTGGCTTTAGGATGCTGTTGCCACAATTCCCTGGATTTGGGTTGATGTAAGAGCCTAAGACTCTCATTTCTTGCCTAAAGGTTGGCGTGCCACGCCCTTGTTGTGTGCTTGGCTAAGCTCTCTGGAAAGTTGCATTAGCGTGGCACGCCCAGGGTCTGGCGTGCCACGCCCTTGTTAGGTGGATGGTCCCTTTTCCTGGCATGCCACGCCACGAACTCGAGTGCCACGCCCCAATGCTTCTCTTCCTTTGAATGACACTGGCGTGCCACACCTGGTTGCACAAGTGGCACGCCTAAGTGAAGAATAGTGATTGGCGTGCCACGCCTTCGAGCTCAAGTGGCACGCCCCATGTAATTGGCCTCTTCCATCCTCTCTGGAAAGTTATACTAGCGTGACACGCCTGAAGGTTGGCGTGCCACACCCATAATCTTGTCTCGTTCCAGTAAGTGGCGTGCCACGCCTTGGCCTTCAAGTGGCACGCCAAAGTGACTTTTTGGGGATGGCGTGCCACGCCTTCGACATTAAGTGGCACGCCCAGATCTTGCTTGTGATGTCTTGTGCATTGGCGTGCCACGCCTGGTTGCTCAAGTGGCACGCCTAAGTGAGGTTGAGAGTTGGCGTGCCACGCCTTCGACTTCAAGTGGCACGCCCAAAGTAGTTGAAGGATCCGGCGTGCCACGCCCAGCCTGGCGTGCCATGCCCTTTTTGTGTCCTCCTTTTTTGCTCTCTAGAATTTATTACTAGCGTGCCACGCACAGTCCCTGGCGTGCCGCGCCCACATGCATGCTTGGATCTACCTTCTGGAATTTAGTACTAGCGTGCCACGCTTAGTTCCTGACGTGCCACGCCAGTGCATTTTTGTGGCGTTTGCCCTCAAGTGGCACGCCAGTTTCACACGCCCAGCTTCTTGATTGTTTACTACCCATTTTTGATACCTTTTTCACCTGCAATTCAGCACAACTAATCTCAAAGTACTATACCATAATATTCATCAAATAATGCATGAATTGTATTGATCAAATGAGATTTGTGCTCTTTTATGGTCTTCTTTATGCAAGAAAGAAGGGTAGATGATGCAAGTCACCAAGAGACGTCTTCCAAAGTTCCTGAGGGTATGTCTAACTACTTGGACTCCATTGTCTTAATGTGTGTTTCGGTGGTGAATGCTGAGTTTTGTGTAGAGCTAAGAAAACATCTAAGGGTTTGTGGTAGCGGTGCCTAGGAGAGGGATCATGAGCTTGTAGCACTTGATTCTGACGAGAGGGTTTGCTTTCCTACTTTAGTCAAGGGGGAGCGTCATTTCTTTTATGCCTATGAATATTTCTTCAGCCAATTGAACATTAATTTTCCTTTTACTACTTTTGAGACTAATTTGTTATGGTCGTGTAACGTTGCCCCGTCCCAGCTTCATCCGAATTCCTGTGGCTTTGTCAAGATTTTTCAGTTGCTTTGTCATGCATTAGGCATCAAACCTTCTCAGACTCTTTTTCTTTATCTCTTTGTTTTGGCCAAGCCTGGGGCTTCTTCCAAAAAGAAAGCTTCTTGGGTTTCTTTTAGATCTGCTCAAGGGCATAAAGTTTTTGCCATGTATGATGAATCCTTTAAGGATTTTAAGAACTATTTCTTTAAGGTTCAAGCTGTTGAGGGAGCCCGCCCCTTTTTTCTTGTTGAAAATGATGGGCTTACTTTTCCTCTAGAATGGCAAAAGGATGTGACAGTGTCTCGTTATACCTGGGAGATGCTTGACGAGGTTGAACAGGCTTTTGTGATTGTTCTAGAGGACATATGGGGGGAACCCCCATCTCGATACCAAGAAGTTTCTGGGGGACCCGTCCCTAGTCCGAACTGTGTTGGGTACAGTCCAACTTATTTTTCATCCGTTGTTTCTTTAGCTTTGCTTCCTCTTATTCTGCGATTGTAATGTTTTACCGTGGTTGATTCTGTTTTTCAGTGATGTCAAAAAATAATGACTCTATAAAGGCCTTTAAAAAGGCAAGGAAGGCTGCTGCTGCTCAAAACATATCGGCCAAGGCAGCAGGAGAGGGGTCTTCTCAAGTTCAAGTGAAGCCGCTCGTGTCGAGTTCACCCGGGTCATGGAGGGTGATCCCTACTCCCCGAGTTCGTCTGGCTGACCCTCTACAAACTTCAGCTGCTGCTTCTGGCACTCCTCCTCCGAAAATGCAAAAAACATCTGAGCCCTTTAACTTTGACACCCCTGATTTTGATGCTGTTGAGTTTGTTGACCAGCAAATTGCCCCCTATGGAGGTCTTTCAATGGATGATGTGTCCATTCTTCATCACTTGGAGTTCATAACTAAAAGTAGTGTGAAGATGGCTCATATGGGCGTGGCTCTTTTTCGGGCTGCTCAGGGTATCCTGGTCCATGCTACCAAATCTTTCATGATGGAGGCTAAGTCGGAGTTTGATAGGATAAAAGGTTTGAAAGAGGAGCTGGAGGTAAAGTTGGCGCAGGTGGAGAAAGAATTAGAGGGTGAAAAGGCTAGTTCTGTGGCTTTGGCGGCTTCTGTGAAGTTGGCCGAAGACACTGCGCTGAAGCACAAGGAGAGCTATGTTTCGGCTTACAGAGAAGTGGTGCGTCTCCGTGGTGAATTGGAAACCGCCCGGGATGATTATGCCGAGCTCCAGGATCACCTCATGGGCATCGTGACTGCTGCTTATGAGAACTTAAAGGAACAGGTACGGGTTCTTGCACCCGAGCTCGACCTTACCCTCTTTAGTCTTGACAACGTTGTGAGGGACGGTAAGATTGTCCCTGATGACCCTGATGATGATGATGCTGAGCCTCCTCCTGCGCCTTCCACCAAGGCTTCTGTCGTGCTGACTTCTTCAGCTCCTACAGCCAGAATTGAGTCAGAACCTGACTGTCAAATCTTGAACCGAGATGATGGGAGAGTGGATACTGTGCCACTACAAACTCGCCCTCCTTCGCCCCATGTTGATGCGGCTACTGGGAAGCCTTTCGATCCTTTTTAGTTATTCTTGGTATTGTGTGTAGTTAGCCCGACTTGTGGGCTTTTGAACTTTTTCTTTTGTAAATGGTATTTTGTTGACTGTTGACACTTTCTTAGTTGCTTGTTTAGCAAATTTATCTTGAAAAACAAAGTGGTTTTTGTGCTTTTTGGGCTGACTTATGGTGGCCTCTGAAGCTTGCGGCTATAATAACTCCGGGTTTTTATATTATGCTGTCTGCACTCGTCTTGGTATCTTTGTAGGCTTTAGGAGTGTCAGAATTTTCTCTGACCTGATTGGCTTGATTCCTTTGCCTGATGTTATTTTCAGCAATTTATTTTGTTAAGGTCTTTGTAAGGAATTACGCTGTGGTTGCCTGATTTTGTCAGGTCAGTTTTTTCTACCAATTGCTGTTTGTAATCCTCTTTTTTGGACCTCATTTAGGTCTCTTTCAGGGGTTACTTTGTAGCTTTATGTTTTGGGTTGACTTCGTCATGTTGGGCTCTTCTAAGTTATTTTTGTAATCCTCTTTCATGGACCTTGTTTAGGTCTCTTTCAGGGATTACTTTTATAACTTCTTTGTAGGAGTCCGACTTCATAATGTCGGGCTCTTCTAAGTTACTTTTTTAATCCTCTTTCTTGGACCTTGTTCAGATCTCTTTCAGGGATTACTTTTATAACTTTTTTCTGGGAGTCCCACTTCGTCATGTTGGGCTTTTCTAAGTTATTTTTGTAATCCTCTTTCTTGGACCTTGTTCAGGTCTCTTTCAGGGATTACTTTTATAACATCTTTGAAAGAGTCCGACTTCGTCATGTCGGGCTCTTTTAAGTTATAGTAATCATCTTTTATAGGGCTGGCCAAACCTTTTTCCAGGGCTTTACTTATAACTTCTGTTTTTGCGGCTGGTCCGACTTCTTTATGTCGGTCAGCCTTTAAGTTACTTTTTTAGCAATCTATTTTAATAGGACCTCGTCAAGTCCTTTCGATGGATCACTTTCTATAACTTCTTGCATTATTCTGTTTTCATCTTTGCCGATTTTGTAGAGATTGGGTTTAACCCTCGTTTGGTCAATCTTTTGATGAATTTTGTTTTCATCTTTGGTCTTTATCGTGATCGCGTAGTGAATTTAATTTTCACTTTCTGCCGATCTATAGCTTTATAATCGGATGATGAATGTTTCAGATTAATGCGGCTTGAACATTTATAGAAGAACTAAACATATTTTATTCAAAATAAAATGCAAATATATACATGTGGGAGGTTTATCCTCTAAGTCGGGTGATTTGTAGGTCTTGGACTGGCGCCTCGTTAAAAAACCTTTTCAGGAAAAAGAGTGCGCTTTATCCTAAGATCCTTTATCATTCCTAGCTATAGTACCTTCTCAGGTTGCAGGCGTGCCATGACCTAGGAAGCTCTCGCCCCTCGAGTTTAGACAGTGTGTAGTAGCCCTTTCCATGTACTTCTATGACCTGGAAAGGTCCTTTCCAGTTTGCCGCCAGCTTTCCTTCTCCAGGTCGGGCTGTTCCAATGTCGTTTCGGATTAGGATGAGGTTGTTCTCAACAAAAGCTCGCTGTACTACCTTTTAGTTGTATCTCCCAGCCATTCGTCGTTTTAATGCTTCTTCACTAATTCGAGCTCTTTCTTGTACCTCCGGAAGCAGGTCGAGTTCTTCCTTTTGAAGTTGGGAATTGGCTTTGATGAGCGGATAATTTGTACGATTTTTGGCACTGTTTTTAGTATGTTTTTAGTATGATCTAGTTGGTTTTTAGTATATTTTTATTAGTTTTTAGTTAAAATTCACTTTTCTGGACTTTACTATGAGTTTGTGTGTTTTTCTGTGATTTCAGGTATTTTCTGGCTGAAATTGAGGGACCTGAGCAAAAATCTAATTCAGAGACTGAAAAGGACTGCAGATGCTGTTGGATTCTGACCTCCCTGCACTCGAAGTGGATTTTCTAGAGCTACAGAAGCCCAATTGGCGCGCTCTCAACGGCGTTGGAAAGTAGACATCCTGGGCTTTCCAGCAATATATGATAGTCCATACTTTGCCCAAGATTTGATGGCCCAAACTGGCGTTCAAAGTCACCCTCAGAATTTCCAGCGTTAAACGCCGGAACTGGCATAAAAATTGGAGTTAAACGCCCAAACTGGCAGCAAAGCTGGCGTTTAACTCCAGAAAGAGTCTCTACACGAAAATGCTTCAATGCTCAGTCCAAGCACACACCAAGTGGGCCCGGAAGTGGATTTTTATGTCATTTACTCATTTCTGTATACCCTAGGTTACTAGTTCACTATTAATAGGATCTTTTGACATTGTATCTGTACCTCATGGCACTTTACATGTCTCTTTGTGTATCTTCCACGGCATGAGTCTCTAAACCCCATGGTTGGGGGTGAGGAGCTCTGCTGTGTCTTGATAGATTAATGTAATTACTACTGTTTTTCATTTAATCATGCGTGCTTCCATTCTAAGATATTACTTGTTCTTAAATCGGATGAATGTGATGATCCATGACACTCATCATCATTCTCAACTATGAACGTGTGCCTGACAACCACCTCCGTTCTACCTTA
>NC_029777.3:40987521-40988624 GCF_000817695.3 Arachis duranensis | reverse complement strand
TTTTATTATTTTCGGTCACTTTTAATTAAAATAAAAAAAATAAAAAAAAATTAATATCTGCATCATTTCCCTTTCTCTATCATGGACCTAAGTGAAATTGAGCAGTCCAGAAGGACTCTGGGGTCATATGCTAACCCCATTACAGCTGCATATGGGAGTAGCATCTGTATACCTTCCATCAAAGCAAGCAGCTTTGAGCTAAATCCTCAACTCATTATCATGGTGCAGCAAAATTGCCAGTATTCCGGTCTTCCACAGGAAGAACCTATTGAGTTTCTGGCACAATTCCTACAACTTGCTGACACAGTACGTGATAAAGAGGTGGATCAGGATGTCTACAGATTATTACTATTTCCATTTGCTGTAAAAGATCAAGCTAAGAGGTGGTTGAACAACCAACCTACAGCAAGCATAAAGACATGGAAACAGTTATCAGACAAATTCCTGAATCAATTTTACCCTCCAAAAAGGATGACACAGCTAAGGCTGGACATCGAAGGCTTTAAACAAGAGGATAATGAATCCCTTTATAATGCCTGGGAGAGGTATAGAGGTATGCTAAGAAAATGCCCCTCTGAAATGTTTTCAGAGTGGGTACAGTTAGACATCTTCTACTATGGGCTTACAGAAAAAGCTCAGATGTCTCTAGACCACTCAGCTGGTGGATCTATACATATGAGGAAAATGATTGAAGAGGCTCAAAAGCTTATAGATAATGTTGCTAGAAATCAACATTTATACTCAAGCAATGAGTCCTCTATAAAAGAAGAAGCTATGGCAGTAACTACTGGTCCTAACCCTCAAGAACAGATGGTTGAGCTAAATCAGCAACTACTCCTTATGACAAAACAATTACAGAAGTTAAAGAGATGCTCCAAGACACTAAAAATGCTAACAAGAATATGGAAGCACAATTGAATCAGACAAGACAGCAACTATCTAAACAGATAACAGAAGAATGCCAAGCTGTTAAAGTAAGGAGTGGGAAGACATTGAGTGTATCAAATTAAAGCAGCAGAAAGCTAAGAAAGGAACAACTGACAGAGGATGACCAACCAACTACCCAAAATCCCTCTGAGGACAGTAAGAGCCCAGAGAGGAAT
>NC_029777.3:40987141-40987346 GCF_000817695.3 Arachis duranensis | reverse complement strand
AAATCCTGGCGTTCAAATGCCACAAAGGGGTCAGACACTTGCAAGTGCTGATAAGAACCCCCTTAAGCAGGCTTCTCCAACCACTTCTGTAGGAAATAAACCTGCAGCAACTAAGGTTGAAGAATATAAAGCCAAGATGCCTTATCCTCAGAAACTCTGCCAAGCGGAACAGGATAAGCAATTTGCCCGCTTTGCAGACTATCTA
>NC_029777.3:40985681-40985937 GCF_000817695.3 Arachis duranensis | reverse complement strand
AGGAGGATGCCTTTTGGTCTGTGCAATGCACCTGCAACCTTTCAGAGGTGCATGCTCTCTGTCTTCTCAGATATGGTAGAGAAATTTCTAGAAGTCTTCATGGATGACTTTTCAGTATTTGGAGACTCATTCAGCTCTTGCCTTAACCATCTAGCACTTGTTTTGAAAAGATGCTAAGAGACCAATCTAGTTTTAAACTGGGAAAAATGTCACTTTATGGTGACTGAAGGAATTGTCCTTGGGCATAAAATTTCAA
>NC_029777.3:40985119-40985473 GCF_000817695.3 Arachis duranensis | reverse complement strand
CACGCCATTTATCTTTGATAAGGAGTGTCTGCAGGCATTTGAGACCCTGAAAGCTAAGCTGGTCACAGCACCAGTCATCTATGCACCAGACTGGACATTACCATTTGAACTAATGTGTGATGCCAGTGACCATACCATTGGTGCAGTATTGGGACAAAGGCATGGTAAGCTTCTGCACGTCATTCATTATGGCAGCCGTATTCTAAATGATGCACAGAAGAACTACACAACCACAGAAAAAGAGTTACTTGCAGTGGTTTATGCCATTGACAAGTTCAGGTCTTATTTAGTAGGATCAAAAGTGATTGTGTACACTGACCATGCTACTCTTAAATATCTACTCACAAAGCAGGA
>NC_029777.3:40984752-40985074 GCF_000817695.3 Arachis duranensis | reverse complement strand
CCCAGGCTCATAAGATGGGTGTTGCTTCTGCAAGAGTTTGATATAGAAATAAGACACAGAAAAGGGGCAGAGAATCAAGTAGCTGATCACCTATCCCGGATAGAACCAGTAGCAGGAGCATCCCTCCCTCCTACTGAGATCTCTGAAACCTTTCCGGATGAGCAATTATTTGCTATTCAAGAAGCTCCGTGGCTTACAGACAGTGCAAACTATAAGACTCAAGGTACCCCTTCTGTAACCATGGAAAGGAAGCATGAAGAGCTTCTCTCAAAACAGAGTCAAACAGAGCCCCCACAGTCAAACTCTAAGTTTGGTGTTGGGA
>NC_029777.3:40980679-40981144 GCF_000817695.3 Arachis duranensis | reverse complement strand
CATGGACCTAAGTGGAAATGAACAGTCTAGAAGGACTCTGGGGTCATATGCTAACCCTACTACTGCTTCATATGGGAGTAGTATCTGTGTACCCTCTATCGGAGTCAGTAGTTTTGAGTTGAATCCTCAGCTCATTATCATGGTGTAGCAAAGTTGCCAGTATTCTGGTCTTCCACAAGAAGAACCTACTGAGTTTCTGGCACAGTTCCTACAACTTGCTGACACAGTACGTGATAAAGAGGTGGATCAGCATGTCTACAGATTATTACTATTTCCATTTGCTGTAAAAGATCAAGCTAAGAGGTGGTTGAACAACCAACCTACAGCAAGCATAAAGACATGGAAACAGTTATCAGACAAATTCCTGAATCAATTTTAGCCTCAAAAAAGGATGACACAGCTAAGGCTGGACATCGAAGGCTTTAAACAAGAGGATAATGAATCCCTTTATAATGCCTGGGAGAG
>NC_029777.3:40979540-40980442 GCF_000817695.3 Arachis duranensis | reverse complement strand
AAGTCCTCTATAAAAGAAGAAGCTATGGCAGTAACTACTGGTCCTAACCCTCAAGAACAGATGGTTGAGCTAAATCAGCAACTACTCCTTATGACAAAACAATTAGCAGAAGTTAAAGAGATGCTCCAAGACACTAAAAATGCTAACAAGAATATGGAAGCACAATTGAATCAGACAAGACAGCAACTATCTAAACAGATAACAGAAGAATGCCAAGCTGTTAAATTAAGGAGTGGGAAGACATTGAATGTATCAAATCAAAGCAGCAGAAAGCTAAGAAAGGAACAACTGACAGAGGACGACCAACCAACTACCCAAAATCCCTCTGAGGACAGTAAGAGCCCAGAGAGGAATGATTCTGGCGTTCAAACGCCAGAAAAGGGTAAGAAAGTGGCGTTAAACGCCCAATGGGTAGCCACTTCTGGCGTTCAAACGCCAGAAAAGGGTTGCAATCTGGCGTTAAATGCCCAAAAAGCACCCAATCCTGGCGTTCAAATGCCACAAAGGGGTCAGACACTTGCAAGTGCTGATAAGAACCCCCTTAAGCAGGCTTCTCCAACCACTTATGTAGGAAATAAACCTGCAGCAACTAAGGTTGAAGAATATAAAGCCAAGATGCCTTATCCTCAGAAACTCCGCCAAGCGGAACAGGATAAGCAATTTGCCCGCTTTGCAGACTATCTAAGGACTCTTGAAATAAATATTCCGTTTGCAGAGGCATTTGAGCAAATACCTTCTTATGCTAAGTTCATGAAAGAGATCTTAAGTCATAAGAAGGATTGGAGATAAACTGAAAAAGTTTTTCTCACTGAAGAATGCAGTGCAGTCATATTAAAGAGCTTACCAGAGAAGCTTAAAGATCCTGGAAGCTTTATGATACCATGCACATTAGAGGGTACTTG
>NC_029777.3:40977379-40978822 GCF_000817695.3 Arachis duranensis | reverse complement strand
ATGGGTGAGCCCTGTCCACGTTGCCCCTAAGAAGGGAGGCATGACAGTGGTTCATAATGAAAAGAATGAACTAGTTCCTACAAGAACAGTTACAGGGTGGCGCATGTGTATTGACTACAAAAGGCTCAATACAGTCACTAGAAAGGATCATTTTCCTTTACCATTCATAGACCAGATGCTAGAGAGACTAGCAGGTCATGAATATTACTGCTTTTTGGACGGCTACTCAGGTTACAACCAAATTGTAGTAGATCCTCAAGACAAAGAGAAAACAGCATTTACATGTCCTTCTGGAGTATTTGCCTACAGAAGGATGCCTTTTGGTCTGTGCAATGCACCTGCAACCTTTCAGAGGTGCATGCTCTCTATCTTCTCAGATATGGTAGAGAAATTTCTGGAAGTCTTCATGGATGACTTTTTAGTATTTGGAGACTCATTCAGCTCTTGCCTTAACCATCTAGCACTTGTTTTGAAAAGATGCCAAGAGACCAATCTAGTTTTAAACTGGGAAAAATGTCACTTTATGGTGACTGAAGGAATTGTCCTTGGGCATAAAATTTCAAACAAGGGAATAGAGGTGGATCAAGCTAAAGTTGAAGTAATTGAAAAATTACCACCACCTACCAATGTTAAGGCAATCAGAAGATTTCTGGGGCATGCAGGATTCTATAGAAGGTTTATAAAGGATTTTTCAAAAATTGCCAAACCTCTGAGTAATCTGCTAGCTGCTGACACACCATTTATCTTTGATAAGGAGTGTCTGCAGGCATTTGAGACCCTGAAAGCTAAGCTGGTCACAGCACCAGTCATCTCTGCACCAGACTGGACATTACCATTTGAACTAATGTGTGATGCCAGTGACCATGCCATTGGTGCAGTACTGGGACAAAGGCATGGTAAGCTTCTGCACGTCATTGGGACAAAGGCATGGTAAGCTTCTGCACGTCATTTATTATGCCAGCCGTGTTCTAAATGATGCACAGAAGAATTACACAACCACAAAAAAAGAGTTACTTGCAGTGGTCTATGCCATTGACAAGTTTAGATCCTATCTAGTGGGATCAAAGGTGGTTGTGTACATTGACCATGCTGCTCTTAAATATCTACTCACAAAGCAGGATTCAAAACCCAGACTCATAAGATGAGTGTTGCTTCTGCAAGAGTTTGATATAGAAATAAGAGACAGAAAAGGGGCAGAGAATCAAGTAGCTGATCACTTGTCCCGGATAGAACCAGTAGCAGGAGCATCCCTCCCTCCTACTGAGATCTCTGAAACCTTTCCGGATGAGCAATTATTTGCTATTCAAGAAGCTCCGTGGCTTACAGACAGTGCAAACTATAAGACTCAAGGTTCCCCTTCTGTAACCATGGAAAGGAAGCATGAAGAGCTTCTCTCAAAACAGAGTCAAACAGAGCCCCCACAGTCAAACTCTAAGTTTGGTG
>NC_029777.3:40976589-40977142 GCF_000817695.3 Arachis duranensis | reverse complement strand
TTCTAAGTTTGGTGTGGTAAAAGCGTTGCTTTTTGTTTCTCTATAATCATTTATGGCACCTAAGGCCGGAGAAACCTCTAGAAAGAGGAAAGGGAAGGCAAAAGCTTCCACCTCCGAACCATGGGAGATGGAGATATTCATCTCAAGGGATGCACTTTACTCCACAAAACTATTGGGAGCAAATCAACACCTCCCTAGGAGAATTGAGTTCCAACATGGGACAACTAAGGGTGGAGCACCAAGAACATTCTATCTTCCTCCATGAAATTAAAGAAGATCATAGAATCATGAGAGAGGAGCAACAAAGGCAAGGAAAAGACATTGAGGAGCTCAAGCACTCCATAAGATCTTCAAGAGGAAGAACAAGCCGCTATCACTAAGGTGGACCCGTTCTTTAATTTCCTTGTTCTTTATTTTCCTGTTTTTCAAATTTTAGTGCTTATGTTTATCTATGTTTGTGTCTTGTGATCATTAGTGTCTTAGTGTCTATGCCTTAAAGTTATGAATGTCCTATGAATCCATCACCTTTCTTAAATGAAAAATGTTCTTAATT
>NC_029777.3:40975409-40976485 GCF_000817695.3 Arachis duranensis | reverse complement strand
AATACTTTTTGTTTTCTGAATGAATGCTTGAACAGTGCATATGTCTTTTGAATTTGTTGTTTTGAGAATGTTAAAATTGTTGGCTCTTGAAGGAATGAAGGAAAAAGAGAACTGTTATTGAGGATCTGAAAAATTATCAGATTGATTCTTGAAGCAAGAAAAAGCAGTGATTAAAAAAAATGAAAAAAAAAGGGAGAAGAAATAGAAGAAAAAGAAAGAAATAAAGTTGTGATCCAAGGCAAAAAGAGTGTGCTTAAGAACCCTGGACACCTCTAATTGGGGACTTGATGAGCGGATAATTTATACACTTTTTGGTTAAAATTCACTTTTCTGGACTTTACTATGAGTTTGTGTGTTTTTCTGTGATTTCAGGTATTTTCTGGCTGAAATTGAGGGACCTGAGCAAAAATCTGATTCAGAGACTGAAAAGGACTGCAGATGCTGTTGGATTCTGACCTCCCTGCATTCGAAGTGGATTTTCTGGAGCTACAGAAGCCCAATTGGCGCTCTCTCAACGGCGTTGGAAAGTAGACATCCTGGGCTTTCCAGCAATATATGATAGTCCATACTTTGCTCAAGATTTGATGGCCCAAACTGGCGTTCAAAGTCACCCTCAGAAATCCCAGCGTTAAACGCTGGAACTGGCACCCAAATGGGAGTTAAACGCCCAAACTAGCACTAAAGCTGGCGTTTAACTCCAAGAAGAGTCTCTACACGAAAAAGCTTCATTGCTCAGCCCAAGCACACACCAAGTGGGCCCGGAAGTGGATTTTTATGTCTTTTACTCATCTCTGTACACCCTAGGCTACTAGTTTTCTATAAGTAGGACCTTTTACTATTGTATTTTTATCTTTGAATCTTTAAATCTTTGGATTGTTTTGAGATCCTTTGATCATCTTTGGACATCTAGTCCTTAGATCATTGGGAGGCTGGCCATTCGGCCATGCCTAGACCTTATGCTTATGTATTTTCAACGGTGGAGTTTCTACACACCATAGATTAAGGTGTGGAGCTCTGCTGTACCTCGAGTATTAATGCAATTACTATTGTTCTTCCATTCAATTCCGCTTGTTCTT
>NC_029777.3:40974032-40974769 GCF_000817695.3 Arachis duranensis | reverse complement strand
AGAGTGTGCTTAAGAACCCTGGACACCTCTAATTGGGGACTCTAGCAAAACTGGGTCATAATCTGAAAAGGTTCACCCAAGTATGTGTTTGTGGCATGTATGTATCTAGTGGTAATACTGGATGACAGAATGCTTTGGGCCACAGCCAAGACTCATGACATAGCTATGTTCAAGAATCATTATACTTAACTAGGAGAATCAATAACACTATCTGAGTTCTGAGTGCCTATAGATGCCAATCATTCTGAGCTTCAAAGGATAGAGTGAGGTGCCAAAACTGTTCGAAAGCAAAAAGCTACTAGTCCCGCTCATCTAATTGGAGCTGAGTTTCCTTGATATTTTGGAGTCTGTAGTATATTCTCTTCTTTTTATCCTAATTGATTTTCAGTTGCTTGGGGACAAGCAACAATTTAAGTTTGGTGTTGTGATGAGCGGAAAATTTGTACGCTTTTTGGCACTGTTTTTAGTATGTTTTTAGTATGATCTAGTTGGTTTTTAGTATATTTTTATTAGTTTTTAGTTAAAATTTACTTTTCTGGACTTTACTATGAGTTTGTGTGTTTTTCTGTGATTTCAGGTATATTCTGGCTGAAATTGAGGGACCTGAGCAAAAATCTGATTCAGAGACTAAAAAGGACTGCAGATGCTGTTGGATTCTGACCTCTCTGCACTCGAAGTGGATTTTCTGGAGCTACAGAAGCCCAATTGGCGCGCTCTCAACGGCGTTGGAAAGTAGA
>NC_029777.3:40966520-40973378 GCF_000817695.3 Arachis duranensis | reverse complement strand
TGACAGGGTGCGTTGAACATTTCCACTGAGAGGATGGGAGGTAGCCACTGACAACGGTGAAACCCTTGCATACAGCTTGCCATGGAAGGAGCCTTGCGTGCTTGAAGAAGAAGACAGTAGGAAAGCAGAGATTTAGAAGATGGAGCATCTCCAAAACCTCAACCTGTTCCCCATTACTGCAAAACAAGTACTTATTTCATGTTCTTTTACTTGTCACAATCAATCTTGATAATTATTGATATCCTGACTAAGATTTACAAGATAACCATAGCTTGCTTCAAGCCGACAATCTCCGTGGGATCGACCCTTACTCACGTAAGGTATTACTTGGACGACCCAGTGCACTTGCTGGTTAGTTGTGCGGAGTTGCAAAAGTGTGATTGCAATTTCGTGCACCAGGCTTCTTCACTATAGTGAATTACTCTAGGCGACCTTTCTTCAATATCTTCTGGAATCATTGCCTCCATTCCGTATGCTAATCAGAAGGGCGATTCCTTTGTGGTGGAATGTGGCATTGTTCGATATGCCTATAGGACTTGTGAGAGTTCCTCAGCCCAGGCTCCCTTTGCATCCTGTAATCTCCGTTTTAGCCCAGCCAATATGACTTTGTTGGCTGCTTCGGCTTGTATATTGGCTTGGGGATATTCTACGGAAGTGAACTATTGTTTTATATTCAAGTCGGCCGCTAGCTTTCTGAAGCCTGTATCGGTGAACTGGGTACCATTATCTGTAGTGATGGAGTGTGGAACCCCGAACCTCGTGATAATGTTCCTATATAGGAATTTTCATCTTCTTTGAGCCGTGGCGTTAGCTAGGGGTTCTGCTTCGATCAACTTTATGAAATAGTGTATCCCCACTATGAGGAATTTGAATTGTCCCGATCCCTGAGGGAAGGGCCCGAGAAGGTCGAGTCCCCATTTTGCGAATGGCCAAGGTGAGGTTACGCTGATGAGCTCCTTGATGTATGAAAACTTATCTCTCAACAAATTTCCTTCGACAAGTATACCGGATTGTCGTCAAGTAAAAACTCATAATAGAGTGAGGTCGAATCCCACAAGGATTGATTGGTCAAGCAATTTTAATTGGAAGATTATGCTAGTTGAGCTAAGCAGGATGTAATTGAGAATTGCCGAAAAACTAAATGGCAGGAAAGTAAATAACAGAAAATAAAGTGCAGAATCTTAAATGGGGATTTAGAGCAATGAGCATGAAAATAATTGACAGAAAGTAAAGAGAATGGGTAAGATCATAAATGGGGAAATCATTGGGTTCAGGAGATGTTGCATTCTCCGGATCAAGTTCATTCTCATCTCTTCCTCAATCAATGCATTCATTGATCTCCTTGGCAATCCAATCTCTCTAAGCTTGAACAATTGCCCAATTCCTTGATTTAATTACTCATGGGAAGAGATGAAGTATGGTCACTGATTATACCACATGTATTTCCAAATCAAAGTGTTGGGAGGATTACATGTCACTATATCCGCCCAAACCCCAATTTGGTCCAACATGAGAAAGCATTTCTAGCATGATCTTTTCATCCCTTTTCCAATGCTCAGAGGAGATCCAATTATGGAGAGTTTCTTTCCCAAGATAACAATCCAATTAGATGAAGATCGAAAGCTTTCTAGTAAGATCAAGAGAAAAGAATGAAAACTATAATTGATCCATCAAATTACAACAGAGCTCCCTAACCCAATGAAAGGGGTTTAGTTCTTCATAGCTCTAGAAATAAAAAATGGCATAAAAGAAGAATCCATGCTAAAAGTGCAGAAAAGTAAATATACAGAGGTAGTTCTCCAAAGTGCCAAGCTTTTTTATAGTTTAAAACTACTCCTATATATACTACTCCTCTTGATCTTCTAGTGAGTTCTTAAGTCTTGGATGTGGGCTCTGGATCTTGAGTTGAAGCAGTTCTAATCTTTAGTGGGCCCAACTTGCAGAGAAGTATGAATTAGGCATGGGTGTTAGTGAGATTAACGTTAAGTGACATTTTAGGTTCGAGAACGTTAGTGGCAATCACTTTTTCCACTAACGTTCCACCCTCAAATACCTCACATTAACTCCAACGTTAGTGGCACTAACGTGACCACTAACGTTGCCTTCTACATCTTTGCTAACGTTATTGGGACTCACTTTTCCCAATAACGTTGGCTTATGCCCCTTTCGCAAGTGTTATTGGGACTAACCTTTCCCAATAACGTTGCTATCTGCCTTTTGTCCCTACGTTAGAGTTCACGTTAGTGTAACTAACGTGGCTCTTAATGTGGGTATGCTTCACCTTCGAGAGCGTTAGTGACACTTACCTTTGTCACTAACGCTCCAAGTGCCTCTATTCTTCACGTTAGAGCTCACGTTAACTAAGTTAACGTGACTCTTAACGTGGTAGTAATGCCATCTTCCAACGTTAGTGACAAAAGTGAGTGTCACTAATGTTGGCTCATCAATCCTCAACTCCACGTTAACTCTCACGTTAGTGGTCTTAACGTGACCACTAACGTAGGCAATGCTAGTTGATCCAATGTTAGTGACAAAGGTGAGTGTCACTAACGTTGGCGTTGTTCTTCTCTTCTATGTTAGAGTTCACGTTAACTTAGTTAACGTGACTCTTAACGTAGCTCATTGCCAAGCTTTGGAACGTTAGTGGTGTTCACGTTTACCACTAACATTGGAGTAGAACGTTAGTGGTGTTCATGTTTCCCACTAACGTTGGAATTCTCTTTTGTCTCCACGTTAACTACCACGTTAACTTAGTTAACGTGGCAAGTAACATGAGCTATTGATGGCTTCATAGGCATTATTGGTGATCACTTTTCTCATTAACGTTGCAAGCTATTGGCCATTCTGATGAGCGGATAATTTATACGCTTTTTGGCATTGTTTTTAGGTAGTTTTTAGTATGATCTAATTACTTTTAGGGATGTTTTCATTCATTTTTATGCTAAATTCACATTTCTGGACTTTACTATGAGTTTGTTTATTTTTCTGTGATTTCAGGTATTTTCTGGCTGAAATTGAGGGACCTAAGCAAAACTCTGATAGGAGGCTGACAAAGGACTACTGATGCTGTTGGAATCTGACCTCCCTGCACTCAAAATAGATTTTCTGGAGCTACAGAACTCCAAATGGCGTGCTCTCAATAGCGTTGGAAAGTAGACATCCAGAGCTTTCCAGCAATATATAATAGTTCATACTTTATTCGTAATTAGACGACGTAAATTGGTGCTCAACGCCAGTTTCATACTGCATTCTGGAGTCAAATGCCAGAAACACGTTACGAACCAGAGTTGAATGCCCAAAACACGTTACAACTTGGCGTTCAACTCCAAGAGAAGCCTCAGCTCGTGGATAGATCAAGCTCAGCACAAGCACACACCAAGTGGGCCCCGGAAGTGAATTTATGCATCAATTACTTACTTCTGTAAACCCTAGTAGCTAGTTTAGTATAAATATAACTTTTTACTAGTTTATTAGAAGTCTTTGACTATCTAGTTCTTTTGACCATTCGGTCTTTCATGGGGGCTGGCCATTCGGCCATGCCTGAACCTTCATCACTTATGTATTTTCAACGGTGGAGTTTCTACACACCATAGATTAAGGATGTGGAGCTCTGCTGTACCTCAAGTTTCAATGCAAGTACTACTATTTTCTATTCAATTCGACTTATTCTTATTCTAAGATATTCGTTGCACTTCAACATAATGAATGTGATGATCCATGACACTCATCATCATTCTCACCTATGAACGCATGACTGACAACCACTTCCGTTCTACCTTAGACCGGGCGCATATCTCTTGGATTCCTTAATCAGAATCTTCGTGGTATAAGCTAGAATTGATGGCGGCATTCATGGAAATCCGGAAAGTCTAACCTTGCTTGTGGTATTCCGAGTAGGATTTCGGGATTGAATGACTGTGACGAGCTTCAAACTTGCGATTGCTGGGCGTGATGACAAACGCAAAAGAATCAAGGGATTCTATTCCAACATGATCGAGAACCGACAGATGATTAGCCGTGCTGTGACACAGCATTTGGACCATTTTCACTGAGAGGATGGGATGTAGCCATTAACAACGGTGATGCCCTACATACAGCTTGCCATAGAAAGGAGTGACAAAGATTGGATAAAAGCAGTAGGAAAGCAGAGATTCGGAAGGAACACATCACCTCCATACTCTTATCTGAAATTCCCATCATTGAATTACATGTGTAACTCTATCTTTATTTTTAGTTTAAATTTATTATTATTATTCAAAAATCCAATAATCTCTTAATATAGTTGAATCCGCCTGACTGGGATTTACAAGATGACCATAGCTTGCTTCATACCAACAATCTCTGTGGGATCGACCCTTACTCACGTAAGGTATTACTTGGACGACCCAGTACACTTGCTGGTTAGTTGTGCGGAGTTGTGACAAAGTGTGATTCATCTTTGAGAGCACCAAGTCTTTAGAGCCATCGTTGATGATCACAATTTTGTCCACCAAGTTTTTGGCGCCGTTGCCGGGGATTGTTCGAGTTTGGACAACTAACGGTTCATCTTGTTGCTCAGATTAGGTAATTTTCTTTTCAAAAAAGTTTTCAAAAAAAATTTTTCAAAATTTTTCTTTGTTTTCGTTTTTCCCAAAAATTATTTTCGAAAAAAAAATAATAATAAAGTAAAATACACAAAAAAAAATCATCAAATCATAAAAATGAAAAATAATTTGTGTTTCTTGTTTGAGTTTTGAGTCAATTTTTAAGTTTGGTGTCAACTGCATGCTTTAAAAATCTCTTGCATTTTTTTTCGAAAATTCATGCATTCATAGTGTTCTTCATGATCTTCAAGTTGTTCTTGGTAAGTCTTCTTGTTTGATCTTGATGTTTTCTTGCTTTGTATCTTTCGTTGTTTTTCATATGCATTTTTTGTTTGTTAGAGTCCAAGCATTAAAGAATTCTAAGTTTGGTGTCTTGCATGTTTTCTTTGCATCGAAAAATTTTTTCAAAAATATGTTCTTGATGATCATCATGATCTTCAAAGTGTTCTTGGTGTTCATCTTGACATTCATAGTGTTCTTGCATGGATCTTGTGTTTTGATCCAAAATTTTTATGTTTTGGGTCATATTTGTGTTTTTCTCTCTCATCATTAAAAATTCAAAAATAAAAAAATTATATCGTTTCCTTAATTTTCTCATAATTTTCGAAAATTTGAGTTGACTTAGTCAAAAAAATTTAAAATTAGTTGTTTCTTACAAGTCAAATCAAATTTTCAATTTTAAAAATCTTATCTTTTCAAAACTTTTTCAAAAATCAAATCTTTTTCATTTTTCTCATTAATTTTTCGAAATTTTCTTTTTAAAAAAGTTTTTCAAAAATCTTTTTCTTAATTTTATCTTTATTTTCGAAAATTATGCTAACAATTAATGTGATTGGTTCAAAAAATTGAAGTTGTTAATTTCTTGTTAAGAAAGGTTCAATCTTTAAATTCTAGAATCATATCTTTTAGTTTCTTGTTAGTTAAGTAATTAATTTTAATTTTGAGAATTAAATCTTTTTCAACCATATATTTTTATCATATCATTTTTTTATCATATCTTTTATATCATATCTTTTTCAAAAATTTTATCTTATCCAAAAATTTGATTTCAAAATACCTTATCTTATCTTTTTATCTTCTTATCTTTTCAAATTTGATTTTCAAATCTTTTTCAATTAACTAACTAACTTTTTGTTTGTTTCTTATCTTTTTCAAAACAACTTAACTACTTTTCCCTTTCTACTTTTTGAAAGTATCTCATCCCTTTTTCAAAATTCTTCTTAAATTAACTAATTGTTTTAAATTTTAATTTTAATTCTATCTCATCTTTAATTTTCGAAAATCATTAACTCCTTTTCAAAATTAATTTTTGAATTCTCTCTCTCATCTTCTTCTATTTATTTATTCATTTACTAACACTTCTCTTCACCTCTCTTCATCTCCAATCATTGCCTCTATCCTTACCCTTGTGTTTGGATTCTCCTTTCTTTATTCTTTTCTTCTTCTACTAATAATAAGGATCCTCTTTACTATGACATAGAGGATTCTTCTTCTTTTCTTGTTCTCTTCTCTTTCATATGAGCAGGAACAAGGAAAAAAGCACTCTTGTTGAAGTTGATCCTGAACCTGAAAGGACTCTGAAGAGGAAACTAAGAGAAGCTAAATTACAACAATCCAAAGGCAACCTTTCTGAAATTTTTGAACAAGAACAATCACTTTTAAGCTGAAACCTCAATTAGTTGCTCTAATGCAACAGAACTGCAAGTTTTATGGACTTCCATCTAAAGATCCTTACCAGTTTTTAACTGAGTTCTTGTAGAATTGTGAGACTGTTAAGACGAATGGAGTAGATCCTGAAGTCTACAGGCTCATGCTTTTCCCTTTTGCTGTAAGAGACAAAGCTAGAACATGGTTGGACTCACAACCTAAAGATAGCCTGGACTCCTGGGATAAGGTCATGGCCTTCTTGGATAAATTCTTTCCTCCTCAAAAGCTGAGCAAGCTTAGAGTGGATGTTCAGACCTTCAAGCAAAAAGATGGTGAATCCCTCTATGAAGTTTGGAAAAGATACAAGCAGATGACCAAAAAGTGTCCTTTTGACATGTTTTTAGAGTGGACAATATTAGATATATTCTATTATGGTCTATCTGAGTTTTCCAAGATGTCATTGGACCACTCTGCAGGTGGATCCATTCACCTAAAGAAAACGCTTGCAGAAGCTCAGGAACTTATTGACATGGTTGCAAATAACTAATTCATGTATACTTCTGAGAGGAATTCCGTGAATAATGGGACACCTCAGAGGAAGGGAGTTCTTGAAATTGATGCTCTGAAT
>NC_029777.3:40949642-40966315 GCF_000817695.3 Arachis duranensis | reverse complement strand
TTATGGAAACACCTATAATTCATCATGGAGAAATCATCCGAATTTCTCATGGAAGGATCAACAAAAGCCTCAACAAGGCTTTAATAATGGTGGAAGAACTAGGCTCAGCAATATCAAGCCTTATCCATCATCTTCTCAGCAACAGACAGAGAATTATGAACAGAATACCTCTAACTTAGCAAACTTAGTCTCTAATCTGTCTAAGGCCACTTTAAGTTTCATGAATGAAACAAGGTCCTCCATCAGAAATCTGAAGGCACAAGTGGGCCAGCTGAGTAAGAAAATCACTGAAACCCCTCCTAGTACTCTCCCAAGCAATACTGAAGAAAATCCAAAAAGAGAGTGCAAGGCCATTGATATAATCAATATGGCCGAATGCAAGGAGGGGGGAGAGGACGCGAATCCCAATGAGGAAGATCTCATGGGACGTCTCTCAAGCAGGAAGGAGTTCCCTATTGAGGATCCAAAGGAATCTGAGGCTCATATAGAGACCATAGAGATTGCATTAAATCTCCTTCTGCCATTCATGAGCTCTGAAGATTATTCTTCCTCTGAAGAGGATGAAGATGTAACTGGAGAGCAAGTTGTTCAATATCTAGGAGCCATCATGAAGCTGAATGCCAAGTTATTTGGTAATGAGACTTGGGAAAGTGAACCTCCCTTGCTCATTAGTGAACTTGATACATGGGTTCAGCAAACTTTACCTCAAAAGAAACAAGATCCTGGGAAATTCTTAATACCCTGTACCATAGGCACCATGACCTTCAAAAAAGCTCTGTGTGACCTAGGGTCAGGCATAAATCTTATGCCACTCTCTATAATGGAGAAGCTGGGGATCATTGAGGTACATCCCACCTTATTCTCATTATAATTAGCAGACAAGTCAGTAAGACAAGCTTATGGATTAGTAGAGGATGTGTTGGTAAATGTTAAAGGCCTTTACATTCCTACTGATTTCATAATCTTAGACACTAGGAAGTAGGAGGATGAATGCATCATCGTTGGAAGACCTTTCCTAGCCACAACAGAAGCTGTGATAGATGTTAACAAAGGAGAATTAGTCCTTCAATTGAATGGGGACTACCTTGTGTTTAAGGCACACGGCTGCCACAACCAAACTCTAAGTTTGGTGTTGAATCCCCACAACCAAACTCTAAGTTTGGTGTTGGGACTATACAACATTGACCTGATCACCTGTGAGGCTCTATGAGAGCCCACTGTCAAGCTATTGACATTAAAGAAGCGCTTATTTGGAGGCAACCCAATTTTTATTTTATCTAATTTTATTTTTATTTTATTGTTCTTTTATGTTTTATTAGGTTCATGATCATGTAGAGTCACGAAAAAAATATTAAAATTAAAAACAGAATCAAAAATAGCAGAAGAAAAAATCACACCCTGGAGGAAGGACTTACTGGCGTTTAAACGCCAGTAAGGAGCATCTGGCTGGCGTTCAACGATAGAACAGAGCATGGATCTGGCGCTGAACGCCAGAAACAAGCAACATCCCGGTGTTCAAACACCAGGAATGCACCCTGAGGAGAGCTGGCGCTGAACGCCAGAAACAAGCATAGAACTGGCATTCAACGCCAGAAACATGCTACACATGGGCGTTGAACGCCCAGAACATGCATCACTTCGGCGTTTAATCGCTAGAATTACATGTAAAGGCATTTTACATGCATAATTGGTGCAGGGATGTAAATCCTTGACACCTCAGGATATGTGGACCCCACAGGATCATCTCAGGATCTGTGGACCCCACAGGATCCCCACCTACCATATTCTCCCCTCTTCTCAACATTCATCCTCTCTTTCCAATAAACACTCTTCCCAAAAACCCTTCACCAATCACCTCAATCTCTCTTCCCAATTACCCCGTTCACCACTCACATCCACCCACTCTTCCCCATAAACCCCACCTACCTTCAAAATTCAAATTTCTTTCCCACCCAAACCCACCCTAAATGGCCGAACCTACTCCCTCTCCCCTCACTATATAAACCCCTCCATTCTCCTTAATTTTTACACAACACAACCCCCTCTTCTACACCTTGGCCGAATACACCTCCCTTACTCTCCTCCATATTTTCTCTTATTCTTCTTCTTTTCTTTCTTCTCTTGCTCGAGGGCGAGCAATATTTTAAGTTTAGTGTGGTAAAAGCATAAGCTTTTTATTTTTCCATTATCATTGATGGCACCTATGGCCGGAGAAACCTCTAGAAAAGGGAAAGGGAAGACAAAAGCTTCCACCTCCGAGTCATGGGAGATGGAAAGATTCATCTCCAAAGCCCATCAAGACCACTTCTATGATGTTGTGGCCAAGAAGAAGGTGATCCCCGAGGTCCCTTTCAAGCTCAAGAAAAATGAGTATCTGGAGATCCGACATGAGGTCCAAAGAAGAGGTTGGAAAGTTCTAACCAACCCCATCCAACAAGTCGGAGTCTTAATGGTTCAAGAGTTCTATGCCAATGCATGGATCACTAGGAACCATGATCAAAGTAAGAACCCGAAACCAAAGAATTATGTTACAATGGTTCCAGGGAAATACTTAGATTTTAGTCCGAAAAATGTGAGGTTGGCGTTCAACGTGCCCATGATGCAAGGAGATGCACACCCCTACACAAGAAGGGTCAACTTTGATCAAAGGTTGGACCAAGTCCTTAGGGACATATGTGTTAAAGGAGCTCAATGGAAAAGAGACTCCAAAGGCAAGCTGGTTCAATTAAGAAGACTGGACCTCAAGCCTGTGGCTAGAGGATGGTTGGAGTTCATCCAACGCTCCATCATCCCCACTAGCAACCGATCTTAAGTTACTGTGGATCGGGCCGTCATGATCCATAGCATCATGATTGGAGAGGAAGTAGAAATTCATGAAGTTATCTCCCTTGAATTCTACAAAATAGCCGATAAGTCCTCTACTTTGGCAAGGCTAGCTTTTCCTCATCTTATTTGCCATCTATGTTACTCAGTTGGAGTCATCATAAAAGGAGACATCCCCATTAAGGAGGACAAGCCCATCACTAAGAAAAGGATGGAGCAAACAAGAGAGCACACTCATGGAACCCAAGAGACGCATGAGGAAGCTCATCACCAAGAAATCCCAGAGATGCCTCAAGGAATGCACTTTCCTCCCAACAACTATTGGGAACAACTCAACACTTCCTTAGAAGATTTGAGTTACAATGTGGATCAATTAAGGGTGGAACATCAAGTGCACTCCATCATTCTCCATAAAATTAGAGAAGATCAAAGAGCAATGAGGGAGGAGCAACAAAGGCAAGGAAGGGACATAGAAGAGCTTAAGGACATCATTGGTCCTTCAAAAAGAAGACACCACTCAGGTAGATTCATTCCTTGTTCTTATTTTTTCTGTTTTTTGTTTTTATCTATGTTTTGTGTCTCTACTTCATGATCATTAGTATGTAGTAACTATGTCTTAAAGCTATGAATAAATTCCATAATTCCTTCACCTCTCTTAAATGAAAAATGTTTTTAATTCAAAAGAACAAGAAGTACATAAATTTCGAAAATTATCCTTGAATTTAGTTTAATTATATTGATATGGTGAAAATACTTTTTGTTTTCTGAATGAATGCTTAAACAATGCATATTTTTGATCTTGTTGTTTATGAATGTTAAAATTGTTGGCTCTTGAAAGAATGATGAACAAAGAGAAATGCTATTGATAATCTGAAAAATCATAAAAGTGATTCTTGAAGCAAGAAAAAGCAGTAAAAAAGCAAAAGCTTACGAAAAAAAATTTTAGAAAGAAAAAGAAAAAGCAAGCAGAAAAAGCCAATAGCCCTTAAAACCAAAAGGCAAGGGTAAAAAGGATCTAACGCTTTGAGCATCAATGGATAGGAGGACCCAAGGAAATAAAATCCAGGCCTAAGCGGCTAAATCAAGCTGTCCCTAACCATGTGCTTGTGGCATGCAGGTCCAAGTGAAAAGCTTGAGACTGAGTGGTTAAAGTTGTGATCCAAAACAAAAAGAGTGTGCTTAAGAGCTCTGGACACCTCTAACTGGGGACTCTAGCAAAGCTGAGTCACAATCTGAAAAGGTTCACCCAGTCATGTGTCTGTGGCATTTATGTATCCGGTGGTAATACTGGAAAACATAATGCTTAGGGCCACAACCAAGACTCATAAAAGTAGCTGTGTTCAAGAATCAACAAACTTAACTAGGAGAATTAATAACACTATCTGAAATTCTAAGTTCCTATAGAGAGGGGCATGGGAATGTCACCTTACACGCCTCTTTGCAAAGAGAGGAGCCTGAAGAATACCGCTCTTAAGAGGAGCAAGAATGGGCTAAGGAGGAGCAAATTGCTCGGTTCTGGCAATCCTCAGGAAGCTGAAAGCTAATTCCTCTCAAATAGAGAAATTAGAGAAAGAACCCCCTTCCATGGCATGCCTGAAGGCCTCAAAGGGAGATGAGACTGTGGTACTGACCAAGGAGTTTAGTGCCTTAGTCCAAAAGAAGCTCCTTCAAAAGTTGCCTAATCCCGGAAGCTTTCTGATTTCCTGCAATATAGGGACCATCACCTTTGAGAAGGCACTATGTGACCTTGGTTCAAGCATCAACCTCATGCCTCTCTCTGTGATGAAGAGGAATTCAAGAGGTGTAGCCTGCCAAGATCTCATTGGAGATGGCAGACAAGTCCTTGAAAAGGGCATATGGCATGGTGGAAGATGTCATTGTAAAGGTTGAAAACCTTTACATCCTTGCAGATTTTGTGATCCTAGACACTTGGGAGGGAAGAAATGACTCTATCATCCTTGGAAGGCCTTTCCTAGTAACTTCTAAGGCCTTTATTGATGTGGAAAAGGGAGAGTTAGTCTTGAGACTAAGTGAGGATTGTATCTTGTTCAAGATCCCCACTCCTTAGTCCCCTTCTAACAAAAGAGGTACCATTGTGCAACACATAGTGTTTCAGCCTTCACTCTTAGTGCAAAATTTTACAGAGCCCCCAGACACAAACTGTAAGTTTGGTGTTGGGCAACCTTCATCATGCACTGGGAAGGAAGGCACTAAGAAGAAGGTACCTAAAGGCTGGAGGAACAAGAAGATTCCCACTGAAGGCCTCTCACCTGGCATGAGAGTTGTCTTCACTAAGAGTCCAGTCATTCCAAACACTGTGAACAGGATCCTATATCTAGAGCATGTGGAGCCCATTCATGAGAGCACAAGAAGGATGTTCACTATAAGGGGTGAAGATCTGATCCCGTACCAACCTCCGTAATGGAGCTGTCCATCAAGCTAATGACAGTAAAGAAATGCTTGTTAAGAGGCAACCCAACCTTTAGCATAGTATTTTCATTTTTTTCATTTATTTTATATTTTATATTATAGTTTTTCCTTTGCTTTTTGACGTTTGTGATCATGTGCAGCACTTAGAATAGTGACAAAGGCATATAGAACAAAAACAGAACACCCTGGAGAGAGTCCCTTACTAGCGTTGAATGCCAGACAAGAAGGAAGCTAGGCATTCAATGCCCATTGAGGAGTGCTAGCTGGCGTTAGACACTAGAACGGGAGAAAGGAAGGGCGTTTAACACCCAGTGAAGAGCAACCTGGGCGTCCAACGCCCACCAAGGAGCATGGACTGGCGCTGAATGCCAGTATGGGATCACTATGGGCGTTCAATGCCCTTGAGGAAGCAGCCAGGGCCAACCTTGTAGCCCCCATTGTGCGTTCAGTGCCCATTCCGAGCGTTGAATGCCAGGTAGGGGGCAGGCAGCTCGAGCTCTCAAGGCTTCTTAAGCCAGTGAGTCCCACTGAATTTCTACCTACCCCATTTACCCCACCTTTTCTTCTATCTCCTACTTTCTAAACCTTGAAACCCACATCCTACTTTCCCTTTTTCCCATACACACTATTTCCAAAACCCATCATAAATCCATCATTCAATTCCCACCAGCCCCACCCACTTTAAATTGAAATCTTCCCACCCAATTGCCCCTCATAATTGAACCCTACCCCTCCCACCCCTATAAATATGCCTTTATTCATCCCATTATCCTCACACCTAAACACTCTCTCCCTTTTACCCTATATAGTTACACACTCTTCTTCTTCCTCCCTTGACCGACTTTACCGAAGCCTTCATCTCCTTCTCCTTTATAATTTTTTCTTCTTCTACCAATTCCCTTTTCTTTTGTTCATAGTTGCTTGAGGTCAAGCAACTATCATAAGTTTGGTATTGTAAAAGCTTTTCCTTTTAACTTCTACCCCACTTCTGTGGCACCAAAGGCCGGCGAATCTTCAAGGAAGAAAAAGGGAAAGGCTTCCGCTTCTACTTCCGAACCGTGGGAATCATGGAGATTCCACACCAAGGTACACTATGATCACTTCTATGATGTGGTGAGGCACAAAAAGGTAATTTTTGAGACCTTGGTATCCAGCACCTCTTTGGGTTACTAAGTGCTCTATAACAAGGGTTACTCTTGATAGTGGATTTTCAGCTGATAATCCTGGATTAGTTAATCCAAGTTACCAAGTGATAAGGCACCCCTAAGAGCTTATTCATCCAAGTATATCCCTTGCACATAAACACCACAGACACATGCCTCAATTTTGAAACCCTTGGTGCCTAGCATTGTTTTTTATTGTGTTTCTTTCTTTTTCACCTTTATTGCTCTTTCTCTTTTCTTATTGGGATCTTATTGTTTAGTTAGTCTCAAAGGATGTGTTTCAAACATAGGACTTAGGATAGATAGTTACTTTCTTTCCTTGATTGGTGAACCAACATAGCTTACTAATCATCTTACCACAAACATTCAGAACCTACTTCTCAAAATAACTTCACTCTTGTTCTTTTTATAACATTTTCTTTTTGATTAACTTAAAGGACAAGCATACAAGTAAGAAAGGTGAAGTTGAAAACCAGGGACACTAGACTAGTAATTATAGAAACTTAAATGCAGAATTGAAAATCCTAAACTACAATGGAAGCATGTTCTATTTCATACATGATTTTCCTTATTTAAAGCTTGAAAAGGTAGAGAACAAGAAAGAACTCCACCACCTTTTACTCATGAGGTTGATCATGTTCTTCTGCTCCATTGCCATTTTTAAGTTCTCTTTGTCCGCTTGTGCTTCCTTTCATCCGATTTGTTCTAGCTATCTTCCAATCTTCTAGTGCCTTCCTTACTAACTCATGACTTTGTTCGACCCTTTCGTGCTCCACTCGTGCTAATTCATCCCTTACATCCTCATATTTTGTGATCTCTGGATGCAAAACAGGTAGTTGTCTGACTAGATACCCAAGTCTGGCTTGGGTATTCACGTGATATCCAGTCTCACTCATGTAGACTCCTTCCAAAAATGCTTTGTATTCATAGAAAAGATCTGCCTGTTCTCTTTGTTTTCTATGCATCTCATGAATGTGTGCACCTTGATGTGCTTGGATGTTGATTAGCCTTTGGATTGCTTCTTGTTGTTGATCTTGCTTCTAGTTCAAGTTATGGAAGGATTCACTCCATTGCCTCCCTTGTTCCAATTGCTGATCCATCAATTGTCTTTGCCATTCCCCTTGCTGATTCATCCATATAGAGAGTGATTCCTCTTGGCGGGCCATTGATTGCATTTGAAACTCCCTTTGTGCCCCTTGCACACATATATCCTGTATAATCTGGTCATAATTGGGTTTGTTGTCCATTCTTGAGTGATAGCTCTCCTCTGCAAAGGGTATGCTTTGCAATTTCAACACTCTCATGATGGTCATGGGACTAAAATCCACCATGACTCCTCTCATGAAACTTGTATAGGATTCATCCGCCTTATCTTGTCTAACTGTATTTGCATAGAAGTCTCTCACTAGAGTTGCATTCACCCTTGTGATCGGATCGGTGAGGAGCTCCCATTGACGTTGCTTTACCTTCTCTGTGATTTCTGGACACTCAGTTCGTGTGACTTGAAAGCCTAGTTCATAAATGATTTTTTTTGTCAGCCATCCACCCAAACTGGAGTGCATGATAAAAGGTTTTAAATCGCTTTTCATCAAAAGGAGGATGTTCTATTGGTTCCTTCCCCTTTCGTCTCTTGGAGCTTGATGATGCCATGTAAGATGGTTGATGTGTTGGTTAATCTCAAGATGGCTAGGAGGGTGTATGTGAGACCTTTGGTGGAGGATGAAGTTTGTATGCCCGAAAGAAAGAAGTGGGAAGGGTGAGAATATGAAGTGTGTACGGGGAGGTTATGTGAAGGGGTTTATATAGGAAGATGGCAATTGATTGAAGGGTATGAGTTGATGGTGTTGTTTCATAGTGGACGGTTGGGGTTTTGGGATTGAATGAGCACACGGATTACCTCCTTTATGAGGGTATTGGTTCGGTCTCCAAAACTATCCACTCCCAATGTTGCATGGCAACACTTCCAAGGACATTCCCCATGAAGACAAGTGTGAGATTCCCTTGGTATAGTGACCGAATCTCCCTTCCTCAATTGTCCTATCAAGTACCATCAATGTCCTTTGATTCCCTATACACGAAGAAAAATTGTAAATGGTTAATTGAAATTTTTGGTGGGAAAATTTAAAGTGTGAGCTAGCTAACAAAAAAATATATTTTTCTTTTATTTTCAAATGGCTAAATGCTTTCCATGAATGCAAATCAATCAACAACTAAAGCCCCCCATGCATGCAACGTTGGTACACCAAACTTGTTTGTGATCAAATGGTGCAACAAGTTTGAGGAATAATCTACCTCAGAAAGTGTGTTCAAGCCCACTTGGTGTGCCTTGAACACCAAACTTATCATGTACTATACGCTGCATGTGAAGGGGTCTTATATTGGTTGTCAAAATTGATTTAAAAATACATGAAATTCACCTTATTACTATTATTAGAGATTTAAGAGAGAGGGTATAGAACATGGGTTGCCTCCCATGGAGCGCTTCTTTAGCGTCATTAGCTTGACGTTTGGTCCTTGTCAAGGTGGTTGATAATGCTTGAAGTCTTCTCCCCTTGCAGTGAACCTATGTCCATTGGCCTTGTTGATAAGCTTCATATGCTCTAGGGACAAGATTTTGTTGATGGTGTACACTTGAGGTAGCTGAGATGGGATGGTAGGAAGATGAGGTGGGATGGTTGGATAGTGGGTAGAGATCACTTCATTTCCTGGGGAGAAATCCTCTGTAGGGATCTTCTTGTTTCTCCATCTTCTGGGTACTTTCCTCCTTGTTCCCATTGATGCTGTCTTGCTTTCTATGGACTCTTTCTCTAAGGACTCCTTGTTGCTAGCTTTGCATGACCCTGGTTTGCTTAGCTTCCCTTGAGTCACCTTTGAATGAGGTTCTTCTTGATTACATGGCTTCCCAACCAATGGGGTTTCCAATTGTGTTGTTTGTGCTTCCTTGTTTGGCTCCTCCATCAGCTCATTGTCATCATGATCTGCTTCTTGTGAGAGGTTGAAAACATTGAAAGTGAGCTTCTCGTCATGTATTCTCAGCACTAACTCTCCTCGCTCTACATCAATGAGTGCTCTAGTTGTGGCTAGGAATGGCCTTTCCATAATGATGGGGTAAATAGGATTCTCATCCATTTCCAGGACAACAAAGTCTGTGAGAAGATAGTAGCTCCCAACCTTCACCAGCACATTTTCAACTACTCCTATTGCCTGTTTTTGAGTTTTGTCAGCCAATCTGATAATTACATCAGTAGGAGTTAGTTCATTGATTTGGAGCTTCTTCATGAGGGAAAAGGGGCATTAAGTTGACGCTTGCTCCCAAGTCACAAAGCCCTTTGTCAATCTTTGTTTCTCCTATGGCACAGGGAATGTGAAAACTCCCTGGATCCTTCTTCTTTGTGGGTGGCTCTGGTTGAATGAGAGCACTGCAATCTATGTTCATCTTTATTGTTTGTCCACCCTTCAATGGACTTTTTCTGGCTAGTAGCTCCTTTATATACTTGATGTAGAAAGGCATTTGCTGGAGGGCCTTAATGAATGGTATATTTACATCAAGAGATGCAAACATATCAAAGAACCTTGAATACATTCTCCCTGCTACACCACCTTTAAGCCTTTGGGGAAAAGGTGCATATGGGTTCAATACCTCCTTCTTCTTCAGCTTTTCCTTGAGTATGGGTTGAGGTGTATGACTTATTTCTTCCTGGTTTTCCTTGTGATTATCATGGAGGTGTTCTACTCCATTCATACTCCTCTCATCATTTGTGGTTACCATCTTACATTCCTCCCACCTTACTTTCTTTGTTTCTCCCCTTGGATTCTTCTCTGTGTCACTGGAAAATCTATCAGTGGGTTTAGGAATTTGTTGAGATAGATACCCTACTTGGGACTCTAATCTCTTGATATTTTCCCCTTGGTTTTTGATATTGGCTCGCACTTCTTCCTTAAACATCTTATTGTCTTGGACTTCTCTGCATAAGTTTTCAAGTAGAGCCTCAATCTTTGAGAGTCTATCATCTGTTAGAGATGGTGGGTTGAGATTAGGTGGTTGAGAAGGTTGGTTAGGTGGGTGTTGATAGGATCTTTGTGAGGTGTGTTGGTGAGTCGCATTGCTGTTGGAATTGAGGTTGTGGCATCTCTGATCTTGACCTTGGTCTTGTTGATTTTCCCACCCAAAGATGGGGTGATTTCTCCATCCAGAGTTGTAAGTTTTGGAATATGGATCATGGATTTGTCTAGGTGAGTTTCCAACCTAATGGGCTTGCTCCCAGTCACCTTCTTCTCCTATATTCACTCCTTCTTGAGCTGGTGATGAAGTGATGGCTGCTGCAACTTGGTTTTCCTCCACCTTCTTAGTAAGATCTGCTAGCTGCTTGGTGATCATCTTATTTTGAGCTAGCAATGCATCCATGTGGTTCAGCTCCATTACTCCTCTAGTGTTACTTCTTTTGGAGGCATAGAAGTAGTCATTCTCAGCAACTGTTTCAATGACATCTATGGCTTCTTCAATGGTTTTCTTCTTGTTTAGAGAGCCTCCTGATGAATGATCTACGGCCTTCTTTGACTCATAGGAAAGACCTTCATAGAAAATGTGAAGTTGAACCCATTCATTGAACATTTCTGGTGGGCATCTTCTTATTAAGTCCTTGAATCTCTCCCATGCTTCATAGAGAGTCTCACCATCTTGCTGCCTGAAGGTTTGCACCTCAGCTCTCAGCCTGTTGATTCTTTGAGGAGGGTAGAATCTTGCCAAAAATTTGTTCACCACATCTTCCTAATTTGTTAAGCTCTCCTTTGGGAAGGATTCAAGCCATTTGGATGCCTTGTCCCTGAGTGAAAAAGGGAACAAGAGCAGCCTATAGACATCCGGGTGAACTCTATTAGACTTCACAGTGTCACAAATTCTCAGGAAGGTGGTTAGATGTTGATTAGGGTCTTCTTGAGCACTTCCTCCAAATGAACAATTGTTCTGAACAAGGGTGATGAGCTGGGGTTTTAGTTCAAAGTTGTTGGCATGTGTGGTGGGCTTCTGGACGCTACTTCCATAGTTTCCTAGATTAGGATTAATGTAGGAGCCTAGAAATCTCCTTTCTTGCCCATCACGGTTTGTAGGGCCTTCTCTAGCATGGTTGTGAGCTTCCTCTTCATGATTATTTTCCAAATTCTCTTCCATGTTGGGTTCAAAGTACTCTTCCTCTTCCTCAGCACCAACAATTCCTTTCCCTCTTGCTTCCCTCTTTAGTCTCCAGAGGGTCCTTTCAGGTTCTGAATCAAAGGAAGTTGAAGCTCCCTCTCTTCTCCCTGTCATACAACTAACAAAACTCACAGCAAGAGATAAAATGAGGAGATTATTCTTGTTAGAGTAATTGTTAGTGTGAGTAATGCAAATTATCAAACAGTTAGTGGGTTAGTGAGCAGAATTGTAATTAACAAAGAAAAAGAAAGAAAAACAAAGAGGGTGAAAGGGATGAGGAAGAAACTAAACAAACTGAAGGTAATAGACCAAATCAAATAACAAATAAAAAAAGAAAAATGCTCAATCTAGTGATCTTCCAACTTAATCATTGTTGATTCAAAATCAATCCCCGGCAACAGCGCCATAAACTTGATGCATGAAAACTTGTCTCTCAACAAATTTCCTTCAGCAAGTATACCGAATTGTCGTCAAGTAAAAACTCACAATAGAGTGAGGTCGAATCCCACAAGGATTGATTGGTCAAGAAATTTTAATTGGAAGATTATGCTAGTTGAGCTAAGTAGGATGTAATTGAGAATTGCAGAAAAATTAAATGGCAGGAAAGTAAATAACAAAAAATAAAGTGCAGAATCTTAAATAGGGATTTGGGGCAATGAGGTTAAAAATAATTGATAGAAAGTAAAGAGAATGGGTAAGATCAGAAATGGGGAAATCATTGGGTTCAGGAGATGTTGCATTCTCCGGATCAAGTTCATTCTCATCTCTTCCTCAATCAATGCATTCATTGATCTCCTTGGCAATCTTAAGTGATTGGATCCCAATTCCTTGGCAATCCAATCTCTCTAAGCTTGAACAATTGCCCAATTCCTTGATTTAATTGCTCATGGGAAGCTATGAAGTATGGTCACTGATTATACCACATGTATTTCCAAATTAAAGTGTTGGGAGGATTACATGTCACTATATCTGCCCAAATCCCAATTTGGTCCAACATGAGAAAGAATTTCTAGCATGATCTCCTCATCCCTTTTCCAAGGCTCAGAGGAGATCCAATTATGGAGAGTTTCTTTCCCAAGATAACTGGTGCACGAAATTGCAATCACACTTTTGTAATCCGCACAACTAACCAGCAAGTGCACTGGGTCGTCCAAGTAATACCTTACGTGAGTAAGGGTCGATCCCACGGAGATTATTGGTTTGAAGCAAGCTATGTTTATTTTATTATTCTTAGTCAGGATATCAATTAAAATTATCAGTAGGAATTATTAGAAACTAAAAGAGCGTGAAATAAATAATTGTTACTTTAATTATGGAGAATATGTTGGAGTTTTGGAGATGCTTTGTCCTCTGAATTTCAACTCTTCCTTGAAATCCTTTTTCCACACGCAAGGCTCCTTCCATGGCAAGCTCTGTGTAGGGTGTCACCGTTGTCAATGGCTACTTTCCATCCTCTCAGTGAAAACGGTCCAAATGCTCTGTCACAGCACGGCTAATCATCTGTCGGTTCTCAATCAGGTTGGAATAGAATCCAATGATTCTTTTGCGTCTGTCACTAATGCCCAGCCTTCAGGAGTTTAAAGCTCGTCACAGTCATCCAATCCCAGAATCCTACTCGGAATACCACAGACAAGGTTTAGACTTTCCGGATTCTCATGAATGCCGCCATCAATCCGGCTTATACCACAAAGATTCTGATTAAGGAATCTAAGAGATACTCATTCAACCTGATGTAGAACGGATGTGGTTGTCAGGCACACGTTCATGGATTGAGGAAGGTGATGAGTGATACGGATCATCACCTACTCCATAATTAAGCGCGAATGAACATCTTAGATAAGAACAAGCGTGTTTGAATGGAAAACAGAAGTAATTGCATTAATTCATCGAGACGCTACAGAGCTCCTCATCCCCAACAATGGAGTTTAGAGACTCATGCCATCAAAGAGTATGTAATTCAGATCTGAAAATGTCATGAGATACAAAATAAATCTCTAAAAGTTGTTTAAATAGTAAGCTAGTAACCTAGGGGCCCACTTGGTGTGTGCTGGGGCTAAGACTTAAGCCTCTCACGTGCTTGGGCTGTTTCTAGAGTTGAACGCGAGGTTGTAACGTGTTTTGGGCGTTGAACTCCAACTTGTAACTTGTTTCTGGCACTGGACGCCAGACTGCAACATGAAACTGGTGTTGAACGCCAGTTTACGTCGTCTATCTTTGCGTAAAGTATGGACTATTATATATTTTTGGAAAGCCCTGGATGTCTGCTTTCCAACCTAATTGAGAGCGCGTCAATTGGACTCCTGTAGCTCCAAAAAATCCATTCCGAGTGCAGGGAGGTCAGGATCCAACAGCATCAGCAGTCCTTTTTCAGCCTAACTCAGATTTTTGCTCAGCTCCCTCAATTTCAGCCAGAAAATACCTGAAATCACAGAAAAACACACAAACTCATAGTAATGTCCAGAAATATGATTTTTGCCTAAAAACTAATAATATTTTACTAAAAACTAATTAAAACATACTAAAATCTACATGGAATTACCCCCAAAAAGCGTATAAAATATTCAAGAATCAATTTTTTTTATTTTTCAGATCATCAATAACATTTCTCTTTTTCATCATTCTTTCAAGAGCCAACAATTTTAACATTCATAAACAACAAGATCAAAAATATGCACTGTTCAAGCATTCATTCAGAAGACAAAAAGTATTGCCACCACATATAAATAATTAAAATTTTTCTTATTAAGAACTCAAAAAAAATATTGCCTCTTTATTCTAAAAATCTACTATTTTATTCATGTTTGATGATGATGAGAAAAATAAATTATAACTTAATTGGAATTAAAATCAAAGTAGAGATACTAATTACTACTACTAATATATAACTTCTAAGGTAAATTCCTAATAAGAACAGTTATCACAAAGTTAAGGCAAAGATTAGAACTCAACGACCTTTGTTTTGGGAAGTGGATGTTCCTCTAGTATGTGGGGTGCTTGGTCCTTCAAGAGATAATTTCTGACGCTTTAGTTCCTTCAAGTCACATTCTTGCTCTTCCTGTTCCTTTAGGTGCCATGATCTTGATGAGTTTTAGCTCAGTGATCATGGCGAATCACACCAAACTTAGAGGTTTGCTTGTCCTCAAGCAAAATAAAGGAAAGGAGAGGAATAGTAGGAGAGGCAAATTCGAAATTCAAAAGATATGATGAGTTTTAAAAAGATATGAGAAGAAAGAAAAAAAATCAAGAAATATGTTTAGGAATGGAAAAAGATTTATCTTTATAGATTAAGATACATTTAGTATTTTTGAAAAAAAAAATTTTTGAAATTAGGGTTCTTAGAAAACTATTTTGATTTGAAGGATGACATTTTGAAACATGTTTATGCAAGAAATCATGATTTGAAATATAAAAAAAAATTAGAAAATTTGTAAAGAAAAACGAATTTTACCTCCTCCCCACCATCATGGCGTTAAACGCCCAACTGCTGCATGTTTTGGGCGTTTAACGCCCAATTGTTGCTTCTCCTGGGTGTTCAAAGCCCAGCTGTTGCTTCTTTCTGGCGTTGAACGCCAGGAAGTCCTTTGTCCCTGGGCATTTTTCTAAACGCCCAGGATGCTGTAGTTTTGGCGTTCAACGCCCAGAAGATGCTCCTTTCTGGCGTTCAACGCCCAGATGGCTATCCTTACTGGCGTTGAACGCCCAGTGGATGCTTCTTTTGGGCGTTCAACGCCCAAAACATTTCTTACTGGCTTTTTCACGCCAGTGAGCTCCCAAATTCCCCTGTAACTCTGTGAATTCAAGCAATTGCTATTTTACCTTGAAGATACTTTGACATATACCTGTGAAAAATCAATTAATTAACAAAAACAAATAAAATTGAATTTTGTGAATGGCTGGGTTGCCTCCCAGCAAGCGCTTCTTTAATGTCGTTAGCTGGACTATTACTAAGCTTTAATCAAGTCTCAGTTTTGAGCATTCTTGCTCAAAATTGCCTTCAAGATAATGTTTAACTCTCTGTCCATTAACAATGAACTTTTTGTTAGAGTCATTATTCTGAAGCTCTACGTATCCATATGGTGATACACTTGTAATCACATATGGACCTCTCCACCGGGACTTCAATTTCCCGGGGAATAATTTGAGCCTAGAATTGAATAGCAGAACTTTCTGCCCTGGCTCAAAGACTCTGGATGACAATTTCTTATCATGCCATCTTTTTGCTTTCTCTTTGTATATTTTGCATTCTCGAAAGCATTGAGTCTAAATTCCTCTAGCTCATTTAACTGAAGCAATCGTTTTTCTCCAGCTAACTTGGCATCGAGGTTGAGGAATCTGGTTGCCCAGTAGGCCTTATGTTCCAGTTCCACTGGCAAGTGACATGCCTTTTAATACACAAGCTGGTATGGAGAGGTCCCTATAGGGGTCTTGAATGCTGTTCTGTATGCCCACAGAGCATCATCCAAGCTTCTTGCCCAATCCCTTCTACGGTTAATTACAGTCCGTTCCAGGATTCTTTTGAGTTCTTTACTTAAGACTTCAGCTTGCCCATTAGTCTGTGGGTGATATAGAGTGGCCACCCTGTGGCTAACTCCATAACGAACCAAAGCAGAATAGAGCTGTTTATTGCAGAAATGAGTGCCCCCATCACTGATTAGTACTCTAGGGGTGCCAAATCTGCTGAAGATGTGTTTCTGGAGGAATTTTAGCACTGTCTTAGTGTCATTAGTGGGTGTTGCAATAGCTTCCACCCATTTGGATACATAATCCACTGCCACAAGAATATAAGTGTTTGAGTATGATGGTGGGAAAGGTCCCATGAAGTCAATACCCCATACATCAAACAACTCAATCTATAAGATCCCTTGTTGAGGCATAACATAACTGTGAGGCAGATTACCAGATCTTTGGCAACTGTCACAATTAAGTACAAACACTCGGGAGTCTTTATAGAGAGTAGGCCAGTAGAAGCCACATTGGAGGACTCTTGTAGCTGTTCGCTCACTTCCAAAATGTCCTACATACTGTGATCCATGGCAGTGCCAGAGGATCTTCTGTGCTTCTTCTTTAGG
>NC_029777.3:40948900-40949450 GCF_000817695.3 Arachis duranensis | reverse complement strand
CATTCTACTGGTTCTATTCGGGACAGGTGATCTGCTACCTGATTCTCTGTCCCCTTTCTGTCTCTTATTTCTATATCAAACTCTTGCAGAAGCAACACCTATCTTATAAGTCTGGGTTTTAAGTCCTGCTTTGTGAGTAGATATTTAAGAGCAGCATGATCAGTGTACACAATCACTTTTGATCCTACTAAATAGGATCTGAATTTGTCAATGGCGTAAACCACTGCAAGTAGTTCTTTTTCTGTGATTGTGTAGTTTTTTTGTGCGTCATTTAAAACTCGACTGGCATAGTAAATGACGTGCAGAAGCTTGTCATGCCTTTGTCCCAACACTGCACCAATGGCATGGTCACTGGCATCACACATTAGTTCAAATGGCAATGTCCAGTTTGGTGCAGAAATGATTGGTGCTGTGACCAATTTAGCTTTCAGAGTCTCAAATGCCTGCAGACACTCCTTATCAAAGACAAATGGCGTGTCAGCAGCTAACAGGTTGCTCAGAGGTTTGGCAATTTTTGAAAAATCCTTTATAAACCTCCTATAGAATCCTG
>NC_029777.3:40948121-40948543 GCF_000817695.3 Arachis duranensis | reverse complement strand
AGTCTTTCTAGCATCTGGTCTATGAATGGTAAAGGAAAATGATCCTTTCTGGTGGCTGTATTGAGCCTTCTGTAGTCAATACACATACGCCATCCTATAACTGTTCTTGTAGGAACCAGTTCATTTTTTTCGTTATGAACCACTGTCATGCCTCCCTTCTTAGGAACGACTTGGACAGGGCTTACCCAGGGGCTGTCAGAAATAGGATAAATAATCCCAGCCTCTAGTAATTTAGTGACCTCCTTCTTCACCACTTCCTTCATGGCTGGATTCAGCCGCCTTTGTGGTTGGACCACTGGCTTGGCGTCACCCTCCAATGGGATCTTGTGCATGCATCTGGCTGGGCTAATGCCCTTAAGATCACTGATGGACCACCCAAGAGCTGTCTTATGTGTCCTTAGCACTTGAATTAGTGCTTCCTC
>NC_029777.3:40947454-40947948 GCF_000817695.3 Arachis duranensis | reverse complement strand
AGAGGTTCTATTACTCTCTCTGATTCCTCCAAATCAGGCTGAACATCTTTAAAGATGTCCTCCAGCTCTGATTCGAGACTCTCAGCCATATTGACCTCCCTTACCAGAGAGTCAATGATATCAACACTCATGCAGTCATTTGGGGTGTCTGGATGTTGCATGGCTTTGACAACATTCAACTTGAACTCCTCCTCATTGACTCTCAGGGTTACTTCTCCTTTTTGGACGTCAATGAGGGTTCGGCCAGTTGCTAGGAAAGGTCTTCCTAGAATGAGAGTTGCACTCTTGTGCTCCTCCATTTCCAGCACCACAAAGTCAGTAGGAAAGGCAAATGGCCCAACCTTGACAATCATGTCTTCAATCACGCCTGATGAGTATTTAATGGAGCCATCAGCAAGTTGAAGACATATCCTGGTTGGTTTGACTTCTTCAGTCAAACCGAGCTTTGTGATAATAGATGCAGGTATTAGGTTGATACTTGCCCCAAGATCACA
>NC_029777.3:40934591-40946771 GCF_000817695.3 Arachis duranensis | reverse complement strand
TGATTTCTGGCAACTGTATCAATGAGCTCTTGAGCTTCTTCAATTGTTTTTCTCATATGTATAGATCCACCAGCTGAATGGTCTAGAGAAATCTGGGCTTTTTCTGTAAGCCCATAGTAGAAGATGTCTAATTGCACTCACTCTGAAAACATTTCAGAGGGGCATTTTCTTAGCATCTGTCTGTATCTCTCACAAGCATCATAAAGGGATTCATTATCTCCTTGTTTGAAGCCTTGGATGCTTAGCCTTAGCTGTGTCATCCGTTTTGGAGGAAAATAGTGATTCAGGAATTTTTCTAACAGCTGTTTCCATGTTTTTATGCTGTTCCTAGGTTGGTTATTTAACCACCTCTTAGCTTGATCTTTTACAGCAAATGGAAACAGTAATAATCTGTAGACATCCTGATCTACTTCCTTATCATGTACTGTGTCAGCAATTTGTAAAAATTATGCCAGAAACTCTGTAGGTTCTTCATGTGGAAGACTGAAATACTGGCAGCTTTGCTGCACCATGATAATGAGGTGAGGATTCAACTCAAAGCTACTAACTCTAATGGAAGGTATACAGATACTACTCCCATATGAAGCAGTAGTGGGGTTAGCATATGACCCCAGAGTCCTCCTGGACTGTTCATTTCCGCTTAGTTCCATGATGGAGCAAGGGAGATAGTATAGATGTTGATATTGTCTATTTTATTTAATTTATTATATAAAGAAAATTGATTTTTGAAAAATTTGAGGAAAAAGAGGAAGTGGTTAGGATATTTTTAAAAAAGATAATAAAATATATATTAAAAAGATGGGAATTGAAAAATTTTGAAATTGAAATATGAATTTTTATATAAAAATTTCGAAAATATAGCTTAAAAATAGTTAGAAAAGATATTTTTTTTTTGAATTTTAAATTTTATGATGAAAGAGAAAAACACCTAAAAGACACAAGACTTAAAATTTTTAGATCTAATGCTCGTTATTTTCGAAAATTTTGGAGGAAAAACACCAAGGAACACCAAACTTAAAATTTTAAGATCAAAACACAAGAAAGACTCAAGAACACCTTGAAGATTCACAAGAACACCAAGAACAAAAGAAAGAACACCAAGCTTAAAATTTTTAGAAAACCAAGATAAATTTTCGAAAATTAAAGAAGGATCAACAAGAAAACACCAAACTTAAAGTTTGGCACAAGATTAAATCAAGAAAAATTATTTTTGAAGAAAAGATTTTAAAAAGAAGATACCCAATTGCCAAGAACATAAGCCAACGCTCTAATCAACTGAGCTAAAAATGTAACGTATTTTAAAGATGTATTATTTTTATAGATAAGAATAATTTTTTTGAAAACTAAGGTTTTGAAAAAGCACAAGAAAAACAAGAAAAGACACAGAACAAGACAAACCAAAGATCAAACTAGAAAATTGACAAGAACAATTTGAAGATCAAGGAAGAACAAGAACATGCAATTGACACCAAACTTAGAACAAGACACTAAACTCACGAAAATTAGAAATTGATAAAGACAACTAATATTTTTTTTTTTTGAAAAATTTTTGAGAAGGGAATAAAGGACTCAGAATTTAATGACTCTATAACAACAAAATTAAATTATTCCTAATCTAAGCAACAAAATAAACCTTTAGTTGTTCAAACTCGAATAATCCCCGGCAACGGCGCCAAAAACTTGGTGCACGAAATTGCAATCACACTTTTGCAATCCGCACAACTAACCAGCAAGTGCACTGGGTCGTCCAAGTAATACCTTACATGAGTAAGGGTCGATCCCACGGAGATTATTGGTTTGAAGCAAGCTATGTTTATTTTATTATTCTTAGTCAGGGTATCAATTAAAATTATCAGTAGGAATTATTAGAAACTAAAAGAGCGTGAAATAAATAATTGTTACTTTAATTATGGAGAATATGTTGGAGTTTTGGAGATGCTTTGTCCTCTGAATTTTAAACTTGTAACTTGTTTCTGGCGCTGGACGCCAGACTACAACATGAAACTAGCGTTGAACGCCAGTTTACGTCGTCTATCTTTGCGCAAAGTATGGACTATTATATATTGCTGGAAAGCCCTAGATGTCTACTTTCCAACCCAATTGAGAGCGCGTCAATTGGACTCCTGTAGCTCAAAAAAATCCATTCCGAGTGCAGGGAGGTCAGGATCCAACAGCATCAGCAGTCCTTTTTCAGCCTAACTCAGATTTTTGCTCAGCTCCCTCAATTTCAGCCAGAAAATACCTGAAATCACAGAAAAACACACAAACTCATAGTAAAGTCCAGAAATATGATTTTTGCCTAAAAACTAATAATATTTTACAAAAAACTAATTAAAACATACTAAAATCTACATGAAATTACCCCCAAAAAGCGTATAAAATATCCGCTCATCAATAACAATCCAATTAGATGAAGACCGAAAGCTTTCTAGTAAGATCAAGAGAAAAGAAAGAAGAAGAAGAAGAATGAAAACTATAATTGATCCATCAAATTACAACAGAGCTCCCTAACCCAATGAAATGGGTTTAGTTGTTCATAGCTCTAGAAATAAAAAATGGCATAAAAGAAGAATCCATGTTAAAAGTGCAGAAAAGTAAATATACAGAGGTAGTTCCCCAAAGTGCAAAGCTTTTTTATAGTTTAAAACTACTCCTATATATACTACTCCTCTTGATCTTCTAGTGAGTTCTTCAAGTCTTGGATGTGGGCTCTGGATCTTGAGTTGAAGCAATTCTAATCTTTAGTGGGCCCAACTTGTAGAGAAGTATGAATTAGGCATGGGCGTTAGTGAGATTAACATTAAGTGACATTTTGGGTTCGAGAACGTTAGTGGCAATCACTTTTTCCACTAACGTTCCACCCTCAAATACCTCACGTTAACTCTAACGTTAGTGGCACTAACGTGACCACTAACGTTGCCTTCTACATCTTTGCTAACATTATTGGGACTCACTTTTCCCAATAACGTTGGCTTATGCCCCTTTCGCAAGTGTTATTGGGACTCACCTTTCCCAATAACGTTGCTATGTGCCTTTTGTCCATACGTTAGAGTTCACGTTAGTGTAACTAACGTGGCTCTTAACGTGGGTATGCTTCACCTTCGAGAGCGTTAGTGACACTTACCTTTGTCACTAACGCTCCAAATGCCTCTATTCTTCACGTTAGAGCTCACGTTAACTAAGTTAACGTGGCTCTTAACGTGGTAGTAATGTCATCTTCCAACGTTAGTGACAAAAGTGAGTGTCACTAACATTGGCTCATCAATCCTCAACTCCACGTTAACTCTCACGTTAGTGGTCTTAACGTGACCACTAACGTAGGCAATGCTAGTTGATCCAACGTTAGTGACAAAGGTGAGTGTCACTAACGTTGGCGTTGTTCTTCTCTTCTACGTTAGAGTTCACGTTAACTTAGTTAACATGACTCTTAACGTAGCTCATTGCCAAGCTTTGGAACGTTAGTGGTGTTCATGTTTACCACTAACGTTGGAGTAGAACGTTAGTGGTGTTCACATTTCCCACTAATGTTGGAGTTCTCTTTTGTCTCCACGTTAACTACCACGTTAACTTAGTTAACGTGGCAAGTAACGTGAGCTATTGATGGCTTCGCAGGTGTTATTGGTGATCACTTTTCTCATTAACGTTGCAAGCTATTTGCCATTCCACGTTAGTGTTCATGTTAACTAGATTAACGTGAGTACTAACGTGGTTCTTCCTTGCTTCCTTTGCCCTGAAATCAAGCAAATAAAGTACATCAAAGCTCTAGCCAAAGTCATGATATTATGCATCATCGATTTATCATGCAATTCTAGCAAAATCCTCATGAAATCATATGAAATTCACAATAGTTGCTTGAATCAAGGTGTAAGTGTATTTTCATCCAAAAATTGCCTTATTCACTAAGAAAATGCATGAAACTACCCTAAAACAGTAAAGAAAAGGTCAGTAAACTGGCCTAGATGCCCTGGCATCACTCCTCTGGTGGGGCGATGTGAAAGTTGGCATGTTTTTGACATGATGGACATGTCTTTATGAACTCTGTGGCTTCCTTTTGTAGAGTTGGCCAATAAAACCCTGCGCGAAGTACTTTTTGGTGAGTGCCTGTGCTCTTAGGTGATTGCCACAAATGCCACTGTGTACTTCTTCTAGGACTTCCTTTGTGTTAGAAGTCGGTACGCATTTTAACAATGGTATAGAAATCCCTCTTTTGTATAGAGCATTATTTATGATAGTGTAGTATTGTGCCTCCTGTTTCAACCTCTTAGCCTCCTTTTCTTCTGTGTGGAGTGCTTCTGTTTTAAGGTAGTTAATTATGGGAGTCATCCATCCTTGATCCTGACCTGTTACGGTCAGGACTTTTTCTTCTTCAGAGATTGATGGATTTTGTAGAATTTCTTGAATGAGGCTTCTATTATTGCCCCCTGGTTTGGTGCTGGCTAGCTTTGAGAGTGCGTCAACTCGGGCATTCTATTCTCGGGGTATATGGCAGATTTCATATTCTCCGAGGTGTCCGAGCTGTTCTCTGGTTTTGTCCAAATACTTTTTCATAGTGGGATCTTTGGCTTGATAGCTTCCTGCTATTTGCGAAGTGACTACCTGTGAGTCGCTGAAGATGATAAGCTTTTGAGCTCCAACCTCCCTAGCCAGCTTCAAACCAGCTAGCAGTGCTTCATATTTTGCTTGGTTGTTTGAGGCAGGGAACCCAAATTTGAGGGAGAGTTCGATTTGGGTCCCTTGGTCGCTTTCAATTATCACACCCGCGCCGCTTCCAGCTTTGTTTGAGGACCCGTCCACGTAGAGATTCCATTTTGTGGGGGTTTTCGGTGTATCTATAAATTCTGCAATGAAGTTGGCCAGGTATTGTGATTTGATGGCTGTCTGAGCTTCATGGTCGAATTCGGACAACTCGACTTCCCATTGTAAGATTCTGCCTGCCAGGTCTGTTTTCTGTAAGACCCGTTTTATGGGCTGGTTGGTCTGGACCCTGATGGTGTGGGCTTGGAAGTATGGATGAAGTCGTCGAGATGTTAGTATGAGAGCATAGGCAAACTTCTCTATTTTTTGGTAGTTCAGCTCGGCTCCCTGTAGTGCTTTACTGATGAAGTATACGGGTTGCTGCCCGTTGTCGTCTTCTCGGACTAGTGCTGAGGCTACTGCCCGACTTTCTATTGCGAGGTATAATATGAGTGGTTCTCCTTCTCGTGGCCGAGTTAGGATAGGTGGCTGTCCCAGGAACCTTTTGAAATCTTGGAAGGCCTGCTCGCACTCCGTTGTCCATTCAAACTTCTTTCCCTTCCTTAGAGTAACGTAGAAGGGAAGAAATCTTATTGCCGATTTGGCTAAAAATCTAGACAAGGATGCTAACCTCCCATTGAGTTGTTATACCTCTTTGACACAAGTCGGGCTCTTCATGTCGAGTATGGTCTGACATTTGTCCGGGTTTGCTTCGATTCCTCTCTGTGTAAGCATAAAACCCAAGAATTTGCCAGCTTCTACGGCGAAGGTACCTTTTGCGGGATTGAGTTGCATGCCATGCCGTCTTATAGTGTCAAACACCTGGATCAGGTTGGACAATAGTGTCTCTTCATTTTGGGTCTTTATTAGCATGTCGTCTACGTAGACTTCCATGATTTTTCTGATGTGATCTGAAAAGACCTTATTCATTAACCTCTGATAAGTAGCTCCTGCATTTTTAAGACCGAAAGGCATAACGACGTAGCAGTAGTTTGCTTTTGGGGTTAAGAAGGAAGTTTTTTCTTGGTCGGATGGATACACTGGGATTTGATTGTATCCCGAATATGCGTCCATGAACGAGAGGTATTTATATCCGGAGGAGGCATAGACCAGTGCGTCGATACTTGGGAGTGGATAAGGATCCTTTGGGCAGGCTTTGTTGAGATCAGTGTAGTCGGTTGATAAATCCATATTTCATGATATATTTTATGCTTAATCTGAGTGATTTATTCAATCCTTCACCCACTTATTCATATTAATTGTATGGTTTTACTTCTCCTTCCTTATTATGTGATGTATGTGAAAAACATGTTTCCTACGCTTTTAAATTAATTATTTTAATCACCTTTAATTCCATTTGATGCCGTGATTAGTGTGTTGAGTAGTTTCAGATCTTTTAAGACAGGAATGACTTAAAGGATGGAAAAGGAAACATACAAAAATGGAAGAAAAGCGCAAAATGGAGTTTCTGAAGAAACTGGCATCCACGCGATCGCATGGATGACACGATCGCGTGCCAGAAGCGAAGAGGCAACGACGCGGCCGCATGACTGACGCAACCGCGCAACTTGAGCAAATCGCATACGACGCGGACGCGTGACCGACGCGACCGCGTGACAAGGAGAACTCCGAATGACGCGACCGCGTGACCCACGCAAACGCGTGACAGAGGCCACACACCAGAAATTGCAGAAAACGCTCATAGCGGATTCTGAAGCCTTTTTGGCCCAAATCCAAGTCCAGAAGTCATAGACCAGAGGTTATGAAGTGGAGGAATGCATCCATTGAGAGAGACTCCGAATTTTAGTCACTTTCCGTGATTTAGATTTAGTTTGGAGAGAGGTTCTCTCCTCTCTCTCTCTCTCTTAGGATTAGGATTTAGGACTTCTCTTAGTTTTAAGAGTGACTTTCGATCCCAGGTTCTTTATTTTTAATTATTTTCCCAATTTAATTTACGAACTCTTCCATGTTACAGATTACTCTTTTAAATTAATGTTATTTGAGGTATTTCAGTTTATGATTATTTCTTTTTATTATTCCTAATCTGAGGATATTGTTACTCTAGTAGATTTAGTTTTTCCCCTTTTGGCCTTGGTTAAATAATTGGTAACTCTTGATTTATCAAACTCATTGTTGATTGAAAATTGGAATTAATTCATCCACTTAACTTACCTTCATAGTTAGAGGTTAACAAAGTGGGAGAAAAATCCAATTCTCATCACAATTGATAAGGATAACTATGATAGGACATCCAGTTCTTACACCTTGCCAAGAGTTTATTTTACAGTCATTCATTTACTTTTATTGCTCTAAAAATATACCTGTGCCCATTGCCCAACTAACCTTTTACCTTAATCCAAAACCCCAAACACACTTTTTCATAACCAATAATAAGAACATACCTCCCTGCAATTCCTTAAGAAGACAACCCGAGGTTTAAATACTTCGGTTATCAATTTATTTAGGGGTTTGTTACTTGTGACAACCAAAACGTTTGTACGAAGGGATTCCTGTTAGTTTAGAGACTATATCTACAACGCGACTGTTTTTATGAAATTCTTCACTGGCAAAAATCCCAACGTCAAAATGGCGCCGTTGCCGGGGAATTACAAACGTATGCCTTATTATTGGTTATTGTAAATATTTTTCAAAAAAAAAATTCTTTTACTTGTTTGTTTGTTTTCTCTTTTTCCCCCTTATTTCTGATAGCTATTATGAATTCTCACCCCTCTCGCTTTGAGTTTAGTTCTAACTTTGTTGAAGGAAATAGAAACCACAGAGATGGATGGAGTCAAGAGGATCTAATCAACCCTTTAGGCAACAACACACTCTAAGATATCATGGACAACAACCATTCTACAATGCATACCCAGCTGAAAGATATGGTGGACAACCTTGTAACTACCAACAAGCCCCACCCCGTGCCTATAAACCATCCTCTCAACATGACCTCGAACCACCACACTCACAAGCTTCTTTTCGCCATTCGCCACCATATAATCCTTATCCGCCCCAATACCAATCCAATTACTCCCAAGAACCACCACTCCCCCATACACATTACCCATATCCCTCAAAGTCAGAATCACGGGTTAGCCTCGAAGAATCAATGAAACAATGTACCGCAATCCTTCATCAACTGGAGCAAGCAATAGTGGAGAAGTTAAAACAATTATCTTCCAGACACTCAGCCCCTCAACAGACCCCCATGGCTTTATGTAGAGAATCCAATGAAGAACGCAGAACAAAGGAGACGTTGGAAGCTCCAGTGAACAGCATAGAGCATAACTTCATACTAGAACAAGTAGAGAAAGCTGTCATTGCAGAAGAAGAAGAGTCGGTTGTTGTGGAGAACTCCGTCAAGGATGTTACAATTGACGCTGGGGAGGATTTTGCACCGCCTCCACTGCAAATATCTTATGAAGAACTGAACCGAATAACCCAGGACACAGGCTTCCTTGATGATGATGATCACGAGTCTTATTCTCTTAGTGACGACCTTGCATCCGCAAGTGATTTCTCTGAGACGGAAGAATCTTCCCCGAGGGAATATGAAGATGATGCTAAGGTAGATTTTTCTCAACCTCCAATATATGACTTGAGCGATGATGAGGGAGAAATTGAAGACTCTGATCAAGAGATGGTTGAAGTGGAAGAATTCACAAAGATTATAAGGGAGTAGAACTTACAAAACCACTGGAAACACCTATCCCAAGGCCGTTACCGCCCACCACAAACTACAAGTGGGTAAAATCCTTGTCTTTTATCTTCAGTATTCCACTTGAATATGGTTTGCTTGAAACAGATGGCCAGCTTAGATCTCTCTGCGACTTTAAGAGTAAAAGGGAAATGGCTCACACTCAGAGCCAGTGCACAAGGTTCAATAAGGTTCCACGCTTCAACTCGAACTGCAAGGATTGGTATCCTGCTCAATTGAATGGATCACGGAGAACGTTTGGTCACCGTAGTGAGAATCTAATTTCCAAACCGCCCAGATGGAAAAGTATAGATCAAAATGAAATCGGATTTGCAACCAAAGTTTGGGATCCTGGAAAATATTCTGATATTCATCACCCCGGGAGCCTGAAACTCTGTTTAAAGCTGCTCAGAAGCTTCACATGCCTAGTTTGGGACCCCGGAGGCTATTGGCATTCCAAGCATTGGTGGAGATTTATGGATGAATTTAAACACAAGCCGCCATAACAGGAAGCTCAACCAACGTCCAACTTAAGGACTTTAACCAAAAGTGCTAGGTGGGAGACAACCCACCATGGTATGATCGTTCCTTTTTCATTTTTTATTTAGTTTTAGTTGTTTTCAAGTTTTATTTTATTTTTCATTGAACCTGGAATTACTCATAACATTCATATCATTTTGCATTCTGCATACTGCATAATTACATATATGGAAAAAAATGGCGTGCGACGCGACCGCATCAATCATGCGATCGCGTCAATTGCGATAAAACATTCCCCACACGTCCGCGTCACTCACGCGGTCGCGTGCCCTGGAGATCGGCGTATAACCCCAACGTCCAGAAAGTTGGGCTGGAATCGTGCAGCCCTTGTGCTTTTCGTGCAAAAGACCCACGCGATCGCGTCCCTAACGCGATCGCGTCACATGTACATAACGAATTCCACGCGACCGCATGAGCGACGCGACCGCGTCGCATGGACTGCACAACACCCTAGAAGGAGACAGAGAGTTGCGCTGAAATGACGCTGGAATCGTGCGTCTAGCACAAATTCCAGCGACGCGATCGCAGGACCCACGCGATCGCGTCCACCCTTCACCTACCCCTCCCATGCGATCGCGCCCACCCATTTTTCACCCCTACCACGCGACCGCATGCCCCACGCGGCCGCGTGGGTTTCAAAATATAACCCCCCAGCCACGCGAACCCTATCAATCGTGCGCCCACCCCCTCCCTCTTCCCCCTCTCTCCTTCCTCTACCCTCCACCACCACCCAGCCACCACCGACACCACCCGGACGCCGCCGATCACCCAGACGCCGCCGCCATCTACCCCCCTCTCTCCTCTTCCCTTCTTTCTTCTTCTTTCTTCTTTCCCCCCTCCTCCGCCACTGCTCACCTCCGCGCCACCGCACGCCGACGCCGCCGCCGCCACCACCCAGCCGTTCTCTACCCCACTCTCCTTCTTAGCCTACCAGGTTCCGCAACACGCAAACCCTTTTCTCCATTCGTAGTTCTTCTTATTTTTTCCGTTTTATGTTCATATTTAGGCTAGTTAGATATGCATGTTATAGTGGATTTTAGGTTGTTAGGTAGCCTAGGATGTGGTTAGTAGATTTAGGTCTGTTTACTTGCACTGTTCATGTTTCTGTTTTATCAAATCTGCCATTCTGCTGTTGCTGTGCCCTTGTTCATATGCTGTGATTGCCTACATTTGCTGCTTATTACTCTGAATTTCATGTTTATATTCATTATCTGTAACTGCAGCTTAATTTTTAATTCATATGAACTGCTTTGTTCCTGTTTATTTTCCGGGATAATCCATATTTAGCCGGAATGCTGCCCAAATTTCTATAATATATTTTCATTCATGTTTTGGTTTGGCAATTTGAACTATGTTTTACTCTGCTTTACCCAAACCATTTCATGAATGCCAGGGCATGCTTTATTATCCTCTCTGATTTCCTGGTTTATAAACTGCATCTGTGATGCTTTGATTCCAATTCTTCTTTATATCTCTTTGAATCTGCATCCAATTGTTTTCCTTGTTTGGTTATGAGTTACTTCTATTTCTCCCTGTGAATCCTTGTTACATAGAATATTTTCTTTATGCCACTTACTTTACCCACATTTTACTGACTCACTTATTTTAATTTACTAACTTCTTTTTCAAATTCTAACCATACTAACTTTTTATAATCTCTTTTCTGACTTTTCACTTTCCTCTAACTTTTTCACCATGGCATAATGACAATTTTTCTATTTAACTTGAATTCTAATACATTTTGGATTGTAAATATTCCTTTCAAACTTTTAAACTGCTATACAATCCTTATTGCACATTTACCTAACTCATTTACCTCATTCTCATTCTCCTTTGCCGCTTTAAGTTTTCTTTGTTTAATTGCCTATTTGTTTTCCTATTTTTATATTTCCTGGTTTTCTGTTTTTCCAGGATGTCTACCTCATAGAGAAAAGGAAAAGGCAAGGCTACTGGCAAGCACAAAGGAGGAGACCCCTCCCAGTCTATCATAGATATAATGCATGATTCCGCATGGTGGGAGAAGAACTTTACCCAGCAGGAAAAAGCTTACCAGCTACTCCCTGCCACTGATCCGATAAAATTTGCAAACCGGTACTGTGAGCTGAAGTACCCAGTGTTTGCAACCTCCAGGAACCTGTACCTAGAGAGGACTTTGAGGATCCCAGGAGAACTCCAGCAATACACCACTGAGCAAATCAAACAAAGAGGCTGGTTCTTTCTGGGGAGAAATTTGGCTGAGGTTAATGCATCTTGGGTAAGGGAATTCTACTGCAACTACTTCTTGACTTCCCTGGATGCAGTACACCTAAGGGGCAAGCAGATTCTGGTCACTGAAGAGGCCATAGAGGACATCCTACAGCACCCACCCAAGTCTGATCAGCCTGATGGTTACAAAAAGGCTGAGGAGAACATGTGTTTCTTGAGGTTTGATTGGGATGCTGTCAAGGCAAGGATAGACCTGGACCGACTGTTCATTGGGAGATGGGTCAGAACACCACCTTACCCAAGGGTATCAAGCGGGCGTACCTAAATGATGAGGCTCGGTTATGGCATCAGATCCTGAGTAATGATGTGATGCCGAGTACTCATGAGACAGAGATTCCAGCTGCTATGATCACCCTCCTATGGTGTGTTATAGAGGGTAAGGACCTGTACTTGCCACGCTTTATCCGGCATTATATGGCCAGGGTCCACTGGTGGACGAAATTGTGAATCCCTTTTTTCTTGTAATTGGATTTATAAAAGATGTATACTCTGAGGGCATTGTTTATTTTCTTCACAATCTCGTTCAACTAACCAGCAAGTGTACTGGGTCGTCCAAGTAATAACCTTACGTGAGTAAGGGTCGAATCCACAGAGATTGTTGGTATGAAGCAAGCTATGGTCACCTTGTAAATCTCAGTCAGGCAAATTAAACATTATTTATGGGGTTGAGGATAGGAATAAAAAAAGAAATAAATAATAAAAGGGATAGAACACTTATGCAGATTCATTGGTGGGAATTTCAGATACGCGGATGGAGATGCTGTAGAGCTCTTGGACGCCTGCTCTCCTACTCCTTCTACTCAATCCTTCTTACTCCTTTCCATGGCAAGCTTTGTATAGGGGTTCACCATCAACTGTGGCTACTTTCATTCCTCACGGGGAAATAACCTGTGCGGCTATCACTCGCACAGCTAACCAGTCTGGAGGCATCACCCATGGCTGAT
>NC_029777.3:40932492-40932817 GCF_000817695.3 Arachis duranensis | reverse complement strand
GATCTCATGTCGGATTTCCGGATACTCATTCTTTTTGAGCTTGAAGGGGACCTCAGGGATCACCCTCTTCTTTGCCACAACGTCATAGAAGTGGTCTTGGTGGCTCTTGGAGATGAATCTCTCCTTTTCCCATGATTCGGAAGTGGAAGCTTTTGCCTTCCCTTTTCCTTTTCTTGAGGAAACTCCGGTCTTGGGTGCCATTGATGGTGAATGAAAAATAAAAAGCTAGGCTTTTTACCACACTAAACTTAAAATTTGCTCGTCCTCGAGCAAAAAGAAAAGAAGAGTAGAAGAAGAAGAAGAGAATTTGGGTAGAGAAGGAGAA
>NC_029777.3:40929997-40932426 GCF_000817695.3 Arachis duranensis | reverse complement strand
AAAAAAGCTATGCTTTTACCACACCAAACTTAAAATATTGCTCGCCCTCGAGCAAGAAAAGAAAGAAGAGAAGAAGAAGAAGATGGAGGTGAGTGAGGGGAGATGGATTCGGCTATATGGGTGGTGTTGGGTGGGAAAGAGGAGGTGAATTGTAGAGGTAGGTGGGGTGTATGGGGAAGAGGAGGTTGATGTGAATGGTGAAGAAGATTGGGAATTGTGACATGGGGAATTCAAATCACAAAGATAGGATTAGGAGGGAAGGTGGGAATATGGTAGGTGGGGATCCTGTGAGGTCCAGAGATCCTGAGGTGTCAAGGAATTCCATCCCTGCACCAAATAGGCATGTAAAATGCCTTGGCACACCATTCTGGTGTTTAAACGCCCATTGGTGCATGTTCTGGGCGTTCAACGCCCATGTGATGCATGTTTCTGGCGTTGAACGCCAGTTTCATGCTTGTTTCTGGCGTTCAGCTCCAGTTTGTCCTCTCTGTGCACCTTCCTGGCGTTTAACGCCAGGTTGTTGCTTGTTTCTGGCGTTCAGCGCCAGAATGGTGCACGTTCTGGCGTTAAACGCCGGTCAGATGCACCTTCTGGGCGTTGAACGCCAGCCCGTGCGTCCTCCAGGGTGAAAAATTTTTTTCTTCTGTTTTTTACTCTGTTTTTAATTTTTTTGATTTTTTCGTGACTCGTCATGATCATGTACCTAATTAATCACAAAAATAACAAAGAAACAAAATAAAATAAAATTAGATAAATAAAATTGGGTTGCCTCCCAACAAGCGCTTCTTTAATGTCAATAGCTTGACAGTGGCCCTCATGGGGCTAAAAGGTGATCAGGTCAATTTAAGTGTGGTCCCAACACCAAACTTAGAGTTTGGATATGGGGTCTTAACACCAAACTTAGAGTTTGACTGTGTGGGCTCTTCTTGACTCTGAACTGAGAGAAGCTCTTCATGCTTACTCTCCTCTGTCACAGAGGGATGGCCATGTGCCTTAAACACAAGGTAGTCCCCATTCAATTGAAGGACTAACTCACCTCTGTTGACATCTATCACAGCTCCTGCTGTGGCTAGGAAAGGTCTTCCAAGGATGATGCAATCATCCTCTTCCTTCCTAGTGTCTAAGATTATGAAATCAGCAGGGATGTAAAGGCCTTCAACCTTTACTAGAACGTCCTCTACCATTCCATACGTTTGTCTCAAAGACTTATCTGCCAATTGTAATGAGAACAAGGCAGGTTGTACCTCAATGATCCCCAGCTTCTCTGTTACAGAGAGTGGCATAAGATTTATCCCTGACCCCAGATCACATAGAGCTTTTTCAAAGCTCATGATGCCAATGGTACAAGGTATTAAGAACTTGTCAGGATCTTGTTTCTTTTGAGGTAGAGTTTTCTGAATCCAAGTATCTAGTTCACTAATGAGCAAGGGAGGTTCACTTTCCCAAGTCTCATTACCAAATAACTTGGCATTCAGCTTCATGATAGCTCCTAAATATTGAGCAACTTGCTCTCCAGTCACATCTTCATTCTCTTCAGAGGAAGAATAGTCTTCAGAGCTCATGAATGGCAGAAGGAGATTTAATGGAATCTCTATGGTCTTTGTATGAGCCTCAGATTCCTTTGGATCCTTAATAGGAAACTCCTTCTTGCTTGAAGGACGTCCCAGGAGGTCTTCCTCACTAGGATTTTCGTCCTCATCCTCCCCTATGCATTCGGCCACTTTGATTAAATCAATGGCCTTGCACTCTCCTTTTGGATTCTCTTCTGTATTGCTTGGGAGAGTACTGGGAGGAGTTTCAATTACTTTCTTACTCAGCTGGCCCACTTGTGCCTCCAGATTTCTGATGGAGGATCTTGTTTCATTCATGAAACTGAAAGTGGCCTTTGACAGATCAGAGACTATGTTAGCTAAATTAGAATTATTTTGTTCAGAGTTCTCTGTCTGTTGCTGAGAAGATGATGGATATGGCTTACTATTATTCAGCCTATTGCGTCCACCATTATTAAAGCCTTGTTGAGGCTTTTGTTGATCCTTCCAAGAGAAATTTGGGTGATTTCTCCATGATGGATTATAGGTGTTTCCATAAGGTTCACCCATATAATTAACCTCTGCCATGGTAGGGTTCTCAGGATCATAAGCTTCTTCAGAAGCTGCCTCTCTAGTACTGTTGGATGCATGTTGCAATCCATTCAGATTTTGAGAGATTATGTTGACCTGTTGAGTCAACACTTTGTTCTGAGCTAATATGGCATTCAGAGCATCAATTTCAAGAACTCCTTTCTTCTGAGACATCCCATTATTCACAGAATTCCTCTTAGAGGTGTACATGAACTGGTTGTTTGCAACCATGTCAATGAGTTCTTGAGCCTCTTCAGGCGTTTTCTTCAGGTGAATAGATCCACCTGCAGAATGGTCCAATGACATTTT